>NW_010098295.1:0-11682 GCF_000699245.1 Pterocles gutturalis
TCCTGGCTCTGCCTGCGGAGCCACAGGTGCTGCCACACGGAGTGTCAGGCCCGCACACCAGCGTGGGCACAGGTGCTGGTCACCCTCTGAAATCAGGGGCATCAAGCAAGCAGCTGCGGGCCCTGCAGGATGTGTGCCTTTCTGCCAGGCTGGCAGGTGCAGAAGGTCACGACTCAACCTTCTCACTGATGCCTTGAGAAGCAGGTTGCACCCCTGTGTGTCCCCAACACAACAGCCACTAGGAGAGACAACAGCCGCTCCGCTAGCTCAGACCTTCCTCCTCACACCCCAAGTGCTTTCCACCTAGCAAAACTCCTGCCTGCTTCAGTTTGTTGTTTCCCTGCCTTATTTCTAGGGTAGGCTCCTTGCCCTTTTTTCATCCGTATCAGTTAACGTAAGTTGAGTGTTTCAATGCCGTTGTCTTGTTGCAGAATCTCTCCAAAGATACAAGAGGACAAACAGCACAGGAAGGGAAGAAGACGACAGATAAGAAACGCAGTCCAGGTAGCAGCTGGCAGTATTAGTGGTTATGTCTCCGACTGCTAATTGGAAGAGGACCAACTGAGAATTACCAGATGGAGTATTGGCACCTGGTGAATCAGCCATAGCATTTCCCATAGGATATTGGGCTTTCAGAGGCTGTCGCTTATCCAAATACTTACAAGGGCTGATCCTGCTTGTGTTCAGAAGTATAATGAATGCATAATCCATAGCTGCATTTTAAGGCCAGAGTGTAAAACTTGTGGCTAGAGAAAAGGATTTAGAATTATGCTAGAAAGGTCTGGAGATGGATAGGGAATGCCTAGAGCTGCAGTACTAAGGATTAAAAAGTTAAAAAAAACCACCAAACTCTAGCAGAAAGACCACTAAGCTTCAGATTCCAGGGTGTAAACCAATCTCTAAGAAACTGGAAGTAGTTTCCCAAAACTTTTAATCTCTGATTATGCTCTGCCACCTTCCTTGGAATGAAAAACTGGTAATAGCTGGTGGCCAGGGTTGTCAATGAACCATAATGTGGTAAGTCAAGGCTCAAACTGAAGTGGTGATGAGTTTTTCCCCACCTCTGTGCTTCCTCTTTATTCTGTGATGTGCCTAGTGGAAATGAGCATGGGGTCAGTTTCTCTCTTTTTCAAGTCTTTGTTTGTTTGTTTGTTTTCCTGGGGGGAAAGCAACTAAAATGACTGTGATGGTGTTTGGGGTATTTTTAATGTAGAAACGATGTACCAGAGATCATTTGGACCCATGGAACACTAAAAGATAAATCTGTATCTATTCACAGTAAGCCATTAACTGCTTATTTTCAGGAAGACACTGATGAAACTGAATGAATTTTAGATTGTATGTTTTAGCTATATGCATAATCAACTCACTAGTCACTTTCTCTCTGATCTCTACAGGAAGCCCTTTGCAGCTGAAATCCCCACCAGAGCAAGTGTTTTCATAGATGCTGATGTCACTGAATCAAGACTTGCATTTATTTGTGTTTCACTCCCTGTCCAATGTCATCAAGCAAAATGGATTCTGTGCTACTAAACACCAGTAGTTATGTCAGCAGAGTGAGAGAAACGAAGGTCACGTTCAGGCTCTCTAGAGCATCTTAAGGTCTGCCTATAAGATTATGCAGATGGAAAAACAAGTAAGCCATGATTAATCTTCCCAAGCAAATGTATCTCAGAGTACTATGAGTCAGCTTGCTGACACAATCATGTAAGGCCCTCCATCTCCAAATGAACCAGAGTTGATCAATCCTTGTCTCCTGTGGCAGCAAGTTCCACAGCTGAGTTGCACACAAACAAAAGATAATACTTCTTTGTATAGGTTTGGCTTCTTTTTGCTTCAGTTTTTGATGCTACCTAGCTTTCGTACTGTGAGAAGCACTGCACAAGCATTCCCTATTCACCCTCTCCCTGCTATTTGTGATTCCTTACGCATTGAGCATGTCCACCCTCACCTGTTTTTATTCCAGTCTGCAGTGGACTATTTAATCTTTCTCCATATATATATCTTTGCTCATACTGATTGCCCTTCGCTGTACCATTTCCGGTTCTGCTGTACCCTGAAATACAAGAGTTTGGAAAGAAGAGTCAATATATGGGAAGAACCCTTCGCTGTACCATTTCTGGTTCTGCTGTACCCTGAAATACAAGAGCTTGGAAAGAAGAGTCAATATATGGGAAGAGGCAGCTCAAAGATTTGGGCTATAAAAGTGCTCTTTCTTCTATCTGACTCCACTGCAAAGGCTTCAAGGGGAAAGAAAATTACAAGTAACTGTTGAGTTAAGTTTAATATCACAAAAGTTCCAAACTGGCCAGACAGCTAAACTTCAGAGGACACCTTGTGTCCCACTTTTCTCCCTGTAATCCAGGGGATTCCCATAGTCTTAATCTATGGAAAGATTTTAGAAGTGTAACAGCAGTACATTCAAAGGCTTGGATTTTAGAAGTGTAACAGCAGTACATTCAAAGGCTTGACTACAACAGTCAGGATTGTACCATCTGGCCCTCATATATTTTGAATATGCAAAATGGACAAAACCAAACTATCTGAAGCTGTGTCCAGGAAGAGACTGAACTGATAACTTGCCATAAAGCTGTATGAAATGTAGGTCACTCAAAGTTACAAATGCTTTATACATATTTGAGGCCATAAGCTGCTTTGAAATCTGTTGTGGCCTTTGTCTGAGAAAAAGATGTCTCATTATTAGGAAACAAGGACATCATGGCACCTACAGCTGTCAGATGCTTGTGAAGCAAAGTCAAGGAAGGTTGGCAAGACCTAACTACATACATCTCTGCCAGCCAGGAAATGGATTGTGATTTGGATAGCCTGTTTGGTGTTAAGTGTGTAAATACATGGGTTGAAGTACTATAAGTATTCCTAGAAAAGCTGAGATGATTGTGTAAGTTTTGAACCTAATTTGCTCTGTTTAAAATAAACAGATTTTCATGCCACTATTTCAAATTTTAATGTATAGCTGGTCTGTGACAGACTCCTAAATTTGTTAAGTAGAGTGCAAAGTAGAAAGAAGCACAAAGGGACAGGTTAAACAGAAGTTTATTTAATAGGGTTGATTTGCAGATTCTGTTCTGCCACAGATAGATCAACTTGAAATGAATTCCTTGGTTTCAGGAGAATGTTGTCAGTTTTACAATGCAATAGTGTCAAAATTCAAGTCAGAGCCTCTTTTTATGCATTAATGTAATATTCAATATAAAGGCTAAACATGAGAAAATATCTCCCTTTTCTTCATGCTGCCCCTAAACTTTCCGAGATGCAATTTGACTCTGTTCATCAATGGTGCTTATTTTGCCAACTTTAAAGACCAACTTAGAAGATTTAAAAGATAAAATGTTCTGAATTAAGAAAGCAATTTAGCTCCAGAACATAATTTGGTTCCTATTCAGCATACTTTTTTCTGCACAATAATAAGTAGGAACCTATTTCAAGGAAGGTAAGCCCTGGACTCCAAAAGCTCTTCCAGAGGGTGTAAGGATCTGTTACTCCCGTATGGTCTTGTCCCTGCAAACACTGCTTCTCATCATCTCCAAGGCAGAGCATGTTCAATACTTCCAACATGAATTAGGAGACTTACTTATACTCAATTACTTATACACCTGTCTCTGCCATCTGACCGGGAACAGCACCGAGTTCCTGAATTTGACATTTAAATTGCAAATTAACAGCAAAGTCAACCTGTAAGTAGACCTGTGGTATAGTCACATGCTTAGAGGTTTTTCTTGGGATGTTCTTCAGAACAGCAGTTTGCTATACACTGACCTATGAACTTGCATATTGAGTGATGCCCTTTTATATTTCACTACTAGTATTAATCAATGTGAAATCAATGCTCAGCTTATTATTGGCATATATTTTCTGGAGATATAATCAGAGGGAATATAGCACTCAGCTTCCAACTTTCTCAGAGTAGAGAGCAATTGCCTCTAAGTCATGATCTGAAAATCCAATGCTGAGTGGATATCGAACCACACAAAAGCTCCTATTACAGCAATAGGCACACAAGCACACAGCATTGTAGGCTTGAGGGAGAGCACCGTTACCTAAATGTATCTTTTTTAAGTCTTTTGGAAGTTGCTCTTACATTAAATGGAAATTCTAGCAGAAAGACACAGTGTTTCCCAACATGTATTTTGAAAAGGCATTGCAGGGTTCTGTGTTTGGATTTCAGTAGCTTCCAGATCAAATATACTCAGTCTCTAAATGAAAAACCCTGTGAAAAAGGGATCTAATAACCAGGGCTACAGATTCATCTGGTTTCTATTAGTCAGATTGGATTCCTTGCTACCTACAGTATACTATAGGGTAAGCAGAAAGAAAAAAAGATGAAAATGTTTGTGAGATTATTAGAACGATGGCCATTTAAAGAACAATGACTGCTTGTAGGGATACAGTGTGAATGTATTTTGTTGTCTTGATCTTAAACATACCTAGCAGAAGCCTTGCTTTCAGCATTACTGTAAGCCTCACTCGTTTCAGCAGCACATGACTGGACCTATGCAGCTCTTTTCTCTCACGTTATATTGCCACATTTGCAACCAGCAGAACTGTCTGATTTCAAGTCTCATTTATTTGAAAAGAGAGGGGCTTTTCTACCATAGCCCTTTACTTTCACAATGTGCTCTTTCTCTCCTTCGATCTATAAGAGCTTGGATTGCTGTACAGTAGCTGCGCTGGTTTTCCCATTTTTTTTTTCCCCTGGGACTGTGAGGAATAGGGAGACAGGAATAATAAGCAGCCAGACCACTGGACTGAGGAAGATTGTTCTTTTGTTAGAGGATAAGGTACTTGCCTTTTCAGGTACTTATTTCTAAGAATAATTTTATGTATACGGCATATTTTACAAAAATACGTCAGATCTTAAGACAGAAGTTCTTCTGTGTAAAATTTAAGCACCAATGAATGTTCAGACATGTACAATAATATTTGATGTTTAGCTTGACATAAAAGCACAGTTATCAGAAGAACATTGAGGTGCAGCTTGTGCATTGTGATAAAGGGTAGAATTAGGTTAGAGTAACTTGGTCTGAGCTACATGTTACTGCACTACTCTCTGTTTAGGACATGAGTAACCAATTTATGTCTAGGTTGGGCACTGATAAATTACATGGACCCCATTATGGTACAAAATAAACAAGTCTGCTTGCTCTCAGCTCCTGCATTACATGCTAATGACCGCCCACAGGTGTGCAGGTTTATAAATACAAGAAAGCTTGTGTTTAGTCCCTTACAATACAGAGTATTAGCATGTAACTATAAAAAGATTCTTCAGAGATTTCAGCTGATAAAATCTAGTGGCCTTACTGAACATGTGTAGACTGATTTTCTGAAATCTGGATGGATTTGGATGAGTTTTCAAAATGCAGCAAAAGAGCATAACCCTGATACATAATCCACTCATACATTTTCTTTTAATTCTTCATGACAACAAACTGGGACAATACATCTTCTCAAATAAAGGTTATCAGATTGCATTAACATTGGTAAAACATTATTTTCTCTCTTTTGTCTAGAAATAGATCTGATTGAAATGCAAAGCGATCACCTCTGCTCCCATCCAGATGGGAGATTTCAGCCTCAGTTAGTATTTGGCAAAGTGAGTGAAAATGAGATTGTACTGTGGCAGTTGCCAGGTAACCTTAAGGTAGTCCCACCTGTAATGCCAGCCAACTTTATGAATTACATCTATGTTAGAGATACAATACTTATCCCATGCAGTCACATGTTATTAATAATGAGAATATTGTTTGTTTAATTTACTGTGCCTCTTTCCATCTGTGTGGAAGCTGAAAACATTATCTTCTTAAATACCAAGTTTCTAACTTGAGTAACATCTTCATTTGGGAACATATTAGTCCAATAGTTGCTCACGTCAAGGTAAGCTGATCTTTGTGGTGCAGAAGAATGGAGCATCGTTGACTCTTTAACGAATAGTAATGTAGATATCAGAATAAGAGGATTTAGTCATGTTGCCTAAGGATATACCAACACAAAGTATACAAAATATAAATAATTTTCTCTCTTTTTTTTTTCAATTAAGCTCTGAAGTTCCGTTTGTTTTTGTTCAGATGTGTGCAAAATGTTGTAAACTAATTGACTGTTATTGACCAATGAATGAAGACACCTCTTCCTTGCTGCAGCAAGGGCCACTCACCATTACAGGATTTCCCTTCAGCTGGATCCTGTAGTTACCACAATCCTTTGAACATGGCACTGGGACATATTTTCAATGAATGCCTTCTGTGCTTCTCAGATATCTCACAGCATTGCTGTGGTGTTCAGTTACCTACAAAAGACATTTGTTGCCTTGCACATTCCTCCACCACGGGCATTATCCCTTAAATAATTCACACCCCATTGTGCCTTATTGCCTGAGCTGCAAATAGTATAAAAAATATTTAAGAACAGTCTTTACACAAAGCTGCATAATTTTATATAAGCACAGTTGAACCCTCTTATGGAGTCAGGTTTGCTTCAAGAAGACTCCAGCCCAGCGGGAAATTTCCTGTGTCATGTGTGAACTGTTTTCCTCGTGATTTGTGGCTGAATCATGAGAAAGAACATCTTCAGTGCAAGCTGCATTGCTGGCGAAGCATATACAGCCAGTTAAATCTCTTTTATCTCCTTGATGCTCTTGTGATTTGTTCTTTTTGTTTGGTTGGTTTTTTTTTTTCTTTTTCTTTTTTTCCCATTTGCAATCGGGGGCAGAGCAGATGGCAAAGGCTTAGTTTGATGTAACATGGCCATAAAATAAGCAAAGCTGTCAGTGAGCCTTCTCTCCAGCAGGTCTATTTCACTTTCAGGAGGATTTTTCTTCCACTGGAATGAACCTCAAAAAAAAAATTATTTTAGGAAGAAATTAGTAGCTCTACGAGCAGCAAAAGTTAATGGTTCTGCAGTTCTCTGTGAGCTCACTGTAGAGCTCCTCCCTTAGGAGAGGAAGGCGATATGCTGGGATTCTCTCCTCAACAAGGCAATGTGTTTCAATGAAATTTGTAGGAATTCCTCAGTTTGCTGTTTCTGCTCTTCTGTCATTAAAAGGTGTTTTGAGGAAGTAAGGAGTGGGAGGAAGTTGGAAGACAGGCTGAGAGAATTTAGGTTGTTCAGCCTAGAGAAGAGAAGGCTCTGGGGAGATCTTATAGCAGCCTTCCGGAGCAGGAAGGCAGCTACAGGAAGGATGGGGAGGCACTCTTGATCAGGGAGTGGAGTGACAGGATGAGGGATAATGGCTTTTAGCTGAAAGAGGGTAGATTTAGGTTAGATATTAGGAGAAAGTTGTTTACTGTGAGGGTGGTGAGGCACTGGAACAGGTTGCCCAGAGATGCCCCATCCCTGGAGGTGTTCAAGGCCAGGCTGGATGAGGCTTTGAGCAACCTGGGATAGTGGGAGGTGTCCCTGCCCATGGCAGGGGGGGTGGAACTCAGTGATCTGTAATGTCCCTCCCAACCCAAAACATTCTATGGTTCTATGAAAGTCATAGAGACATCAGCACTGTATGTGTTTATGGCTTGATAGAGCCAATCCCATCAGTAAGTGCAGTCTCATTAAGTTCTCATTAAGTTCCAAAATTAAAAAAAAAAATTAGATTTTTGTTCCCCTAGGATTTGAGTTAATGCCTAAATGCCTTCTGAATTTGTAACTTCAGAAGCTATTTTTTGTTATTTCCGCTGCCAGGCGTGCCCAGCATGTGCCAACGTCTACAACCCTCTACAGATAGACAGTAAAGACAGGCTTTACCCCAAAACATGATCTAAATAGAAAAACACAGGTAAAACAAACTTCAGCTTTGCTTATTTCTTAGCTAAAGAAACCATGGCACTGACTGCTTTAACAATTTGCCCAGGACAAATTCTGAGGAAGAGCTATGTCTGAAGCACAGTTGTGAACAGAAAACTTCTCCCAAGCCACAGTTCAGTGCATTAAGCACAGTTCATCCTCCCTTTTCAGAGTAATACCATGTAGTAACATATTCAAAGTTGCTGACAAGTCTGAATAGCTCATTTTCTAACAAATGAAGGAGTGGCAGTTGGCAAAAGGTAATAACAGCACTGGGCAGCAAAGATTATAACTTCCTGTGTTATGCATTGTTTGTATATTTTATCTTTAAATGCTCCCTTAGAGAAGCACAAACAAGAATACAAAGGAAGCTGAAGTCTGACACCTGCCTATAATTTATCATACTCATTATATTTTTGGGACAGCCATCTCTTGGCAAGGTAAATTCTTTTATTTATAGGCAAGGGCTGCTCATGATTTGCATGTCAATGCATTCACATCTGCAAAGCCTATAAATTAGCTTCCAGCTCATTATGGCAATGCCATTGTCCTACTTGCCAGTATGCAGTCTAATCCCAAATGTTTCAGATGCCCACAAAATAAAAGCAGCCTGAGGGAAGAGCTTCACTGTTGCAGTATTAACACACCAAAAAAATATCTTCCCACCCCCTCAAAAAAAGAAAATAATATTAAATGACTGGAGGAGAAGAAACTGCTAAGTGTTTCAGAAAGATGAGCCCAAAGGCTAACACTCAAGAAACTGGAAAGCTGTTGCAATGTGAGCTCTGGTTCACTCATGTGAGTTCCCTCTGGTTACCTTTAGCTGTGCTGAGACACATAGACATGCCCATCCTTCAGAAAGAGAAAAGTAAAACCCTTGCAAATAAACCCCAAACCCTACCTACATAATTGGAAAGATCTTAAACAGGGGGAAAGAGCTGCTGTCAGCAAGCTCTCACCCACTGCAGAGACTTGCTTCTGCATTACCCTACTGGTTGCATCCTCTGGCCTATTCGTCCTTTCTTCCCAGCCCCTCCACCTACTCCTTCCTGGCTGTGGAGTCCTCAGACTCTCCCTTCCTCGCTGGCCCACTGCTATAGGTAAACAACTGTAAAAGAGAAGGCCAGAAACAGGAGAGCTTTGACTGAAGCTTCAGAGCAGGAGGGGCAAGGCACAGGTCATTGCACAAGTATGATGTTGGATTCGAGATCCAGATGTACCTACATGAAGGAGATGTAGCAGTACATTAGATTTCTTTATTGAATTTTGTTTGATAATAATAGCTGATTATTTATTTATTTATTTATTTACCTGTAACTCTCTTGCTTGTCAGAGTAGGTGGGAGAGGAGCAGAAAAGCAGGGCTTTGCATGAGTCATAAACCAGAAAAAGCTCTGCTGAGAATGCAGCTCCTACAGCTCTGCAGCATAGCCTAGGTGATAAGCATCAGTGTTGCTGTTGTCCCCACGTTGTTGGTCCCATATTACCATGAATTACAAGACTCACTATGATGTGTTCAAATGGGGCTTGAGGTAGGGAGAGGTAGGGACTTCTCCGTTTCATTTTCTTATATTTGTCTTTTTCGTACCACCATAAGAAAGCGGAATTGCAGCAGAAAGAAAAATGACTACTTGTTTAGAACAAACATAGAAATATAGAAAAAAAGGTGTTACTTCTAAATCCAGGGGTTTGTCCTCAATTCTGTTCAACTGTACTTTTGATCTTGCAAAGAATTTCACAAGGCTATGATCCAGCTCTGGGGCTCAGGGAGGGTTTATACATCTACCTGCTGCTTATCCCACTACAGGAGTGTGCAATGCCTCTGCATGAACCACAGCCCTGTCACCTTCTATCACCCCTGCCATGAGCAGATAGCTGGCAGGTCTTTCTTTTAAATACAGGAAAATCTCAGTGAACTCAGTGGGACCTTCCTACCTAAAAGCTGGGTACAGAGTGAGGGAACAACAGGGCCTGGTGTTCTCACTGAGATCTGTGGTTCAAGCACATGTTTAAAGGCAGCCTTCCTGCCCACGTTAGGAGCCGGGCTGCTCGGTGCTGAGTCTGCGATGAACTCCTCACGGATGGGCCCTGGAGCCCATCCCGTTTCTAATTGCATTCACTTTCTTCTAAACATGGCATAATTGCCTTTACAATGGTATGTGTGGGAAAAAAACGATCTTGTTAGCATTTTTATTCAGATCAGCTCTGGTAAAGTCTCATTTTCTCTTTCCTCTGCCTATTGTGCTTTTCTTTAAACTTCTGCTGAACCTGTACCTAGTTCCTCCATGCTTGTACTACTGAGATCCAAGAAATTATTTCTTCACATTATTTCTACAATGGTAGCAAAAAAAAGCATGGTAAAGGCTAGAAACAGGCATGCTGTAAAGACTGTTTAAAAACATACATTTTCCTCTGTGTGTATTTAACAGTTTCCATCTTTGCCATATGTTCTTTCCCTCATCAATTTGCCTTTTAGATTGTTCTTTACCACTTGCCTATTTTCTTGCTTCTGCAACAGAAGGGAAGTTGATCTTTCATTTGTTCTACAAATATTCCTTATTGTCCCAAGTTTTATTACCCCATCTGTTATTGTGCGATCAATTGAAATCTCTCGTGGTCTCACTTTTCCAACTGATCACACTATACCACAGGTTATATTTCAATTTAATTGCAATCTACTGTATGATGTGTAAACTAGAAAGAGAGGAGCAAAAAGATAAGGATACTTTTCCCCTGCCTACCATTCCTCTCTTTCTATGTAAGCATGTGTCTTCCGTGCTTACTTGTTGGTGACAGCATTTAAACAAAATCCCTCATCTCCACTCTTTTCTATGTGAATCTAATGCTTCCATCTGAGTGTTTAGTACTTTAAAGCACAAAAGTATATACAGAATAAGCTTACCAACACTTGAGAGAAATGGGTAGATACTGGCACACTTCATGAGCTGAAGCAACACTTCCCTGCAGCATGCTTGCCAAAATGGAAACTTTCCACCCCAAGCACTGTGTTTCCTCGTTTTCCTTCCTCCACCTCCCAGCCCTCTCCTACTGCTCCCAGCACTGTTACTCTTGGTCATGCATGGTTGTGTTAACTCTGTATGTGTGTGTATTTTTAAAATTACTTTTTCATCCTTTTTTTTTTTTTTTTTTTTTTTGAGCATATACTTAAAGACCAGACTGTCTCTTGGAAATCAGGCCTCAGTGGACTGAACTATTGGGTGAGTCATTTATAAAAGCTAAACAGGGTCTTTAATGTGGAGTTGTGCAATGAAACATACCCTGTCTGCTTCTGGATGTGCACATGGAGATTAAATTAATGGGATATAAATTTATATCCCAAAAGCTCTTGATGCCACTGCTGGGAACAAGAGCTGCCTCTGCTGAGGCTGGAAGGAAAAAAAAGGTGACAGTCTTCTACAGTACTGCTTGAGCAGTTTGGAGATGTGCTTGGCTTTACAGAGGGGGAGGAGGAACTGAGACAAGAAATACCAATGCAAATGCAAATATGGGTGGAAAGGAAAGCTTCTGTAAATCTATCAAGCCAAGTTATCTTTTCCTCAAGATATTTGAATGAAAAACTCTTTCTAGATTTGATTCTTTCCTTAAAAATATTGAGTAAAATTTATCTATATAAAATCTTAGTGCTAAGAATGGACAGCAGAACAGCAGTTACAGGAGCTAACCCCATAGACTGGATGACTCTCCGTCATCAGTGGGGAAAAACTAGATGCTTCTGTTCTCTTCAGCCTCAGCCTAAAATAGCTGAGTAAGTGGAATTCCACTTTGCCTTCCCGCCTGCAGTTTCAGGGGGAGTTGAGCACCTGAATGCCTCGTTGCTACAGGAGCAGGAATAAGCTGACTTTGAACCATAGAATCATAGAATCATAGAATC
>NW_010098296.1:0-423 GCF_000699245.1 Pterocles gutturalis
GGCATGATCCAATCTCGTGGCACAAATCCTATTTTGTGGCACAAACCCGATCCGATCTCATGGCATGATCCCCATCTCGTGGCACAAATCCCATCTCTTGGCACGATCCGACCTCTTGGCCGAAATCCATTCTCGTGGCACAGATCCGATCCGATCTGGTGGCACGATCCC
This sequence comes from Pterocles gutturalis, assembly GCF_000699245.1. NCBI lineage: Eukaryota > Metazoa > Chordata > Aves > Pterocliformes > Pteroclidae > Pterocles > Pterocles gutturalis. The sequence goes on from NW_010098296.1 coordinate 172, forward strand.
ATCTCCCGGCACGAATCCCGTCCGGTCTTGGGGCCAAGATCCGATCCCATCGCACGATCCCATCTCGTGGCACGAATCCGACCTAACGCCGGGATGCAAGCAGGAACCATCGTGCCGGGGGGATTTTCCCTCCGCGCCGACGTCCCACGGCATCTCCCGGAATTTTTCCATTTTTTTCGGCAGGAGCCGGGAGGACGAGGAGGCGCTGGAGCAGGCGCGCCGGGTGCACGAGGAGGTTCGGCGGCGCCAGGA
>NW_010098297.1:0-603 GCF_000699245.1 Pterocles gutturalis
GGGGCTGTAGGGTTTGTGGGTTTAGTGTGAGCGTTTGTGGGGGTGCTGGGTTTTGGTGTGCATAGCAGGAGTTTGGCATGATGCAGGGCTTTGTGGTGCAGTGTGTGAATTTTCAGGGGTGCAGGCTTTGTGGGGGCAGTGTGGGTGTTCCTGGGGTTGCAGGGTCTGGGGGTGAAGTGTGGCAGTTCGGGAGGGTGCAGGCTTCTGGGGTGCAGTGTTTGAATTCGGAGGGTTGAAGTGTGTGAATTTGCAGGGGTGCAGGATTTGGTGGTGCACTGTGAGAATTTGGTGGGGTGCAAGGCTTGGGGTTTCAATGTGGGAGTTCGGCAGGGTGCAGGTTTTTGGGGTGCAGTGTGGGATTTCGAGGGAGCAGGACTTGGGGTGCAGTGTGGGTGTTCAAGATTTGCAGGGTTTGGTGGTGCAGTGTGGGGCGCTGGGTCTTCGGGGTTGTGCAGGGTTTGTGAGTGCAGTGTGGGAGGTTGTGGGGCTGTAGGGTTTGCGGTTTTAGTGTGGGAGTTTGTGGGGGTGCAGGGTTTTGCTGTGCAGTGTTTGAATTCGGAGGGGTGCAGTCTGTGAATTTGCAGGGTTGCGGGGTTTGTGAGT
>NW_010098297.1:1224-1450 GCF_000699245.1 Pterocles gutturalis
TGTGATTTTGCAGGGGTGCAGGTTGTGGTGGTGCAGTGTGGGAATTCGGAGGGGTGCAGTGTGTGAATTTGCAGGGCGGCGGGGTTTGGTGGTGCAGTGTGGGAATTCGGAGGGGTGCAGGGCTTGGGCTTTCACTGTCAGAGTTCGGCAGTGTGCAGGTTTTTGAGGTGTGATGTGCGATTTCATGGGTGTGGAGAGTTTGTGAGTGCAGTGTGGAGTTTTGGGG
>NW_010098298.1:0-2658 GCF_000699245.1 Pterocles gutturalis
GTTCTGGGGAGCAAAATTGGGGGGAAATCACCTGAAATCTGGGAATTTTAGGTCAAAGGAAGGGATTTGAGGTGGTGGGAGGAAGGGGTGGCCCAAGGTTGGCTTCAACTTGACTGGTTTGGTCCTAAAAGGTGACTGGAGGGGTTCTGGTGGCATCAATGGGTGCTGGTGGAGGAACGTGAAGGTCCCAAAGGTCCCCAACGACCTCATTGGGTGGGTGGGAGGAAGGTGAAGGTCCCCAAGGTCCCCAGGACCTCATTCGGTGGGTGGGAGGAACATGACGGTCCCCGAGGTGGGTGGGTGGGAGGAACATGAAGGTCCCCAAGGTCCCCAGGACCTCATTGGGTGGGTGGGAGGAAGGTGAAGGTCCCCAAGGTCTCCAGGACCTCATTGGGTGGGTGGGAGGAACGTGAAGGTCCCCAAGGTCCCCAAAACTGTCCCCAAACCTCTCACGAGGACCTCCAGGGCTTGGCTGAGGTAGGACATGATCCAACGCCCTTCGGTCTTCTCCTCATAGGCGCAGGAGAAGTTGCCCGTGGTGTTCTGGTTGCTCTCCAGCACCCGGAGTTGGGCTTGGGTGTCCTCTGAGGTCAACTCCACCCCATCGACCACCTCCATCTCCTCCTGGTAGAAGTGAAACCGCCGCGGGGCGCCCCCTGGTGGGGCCGTGCAGAAGAAGACCAGGAGTTGGCCTTCGATGGCGACGGTGGTGGAAGAGTTCAAGGTCAGCGTGGGTTGGGGGGGACGGTCTGGAGGTGAAAGAAAAACCCCAAAGGAGGAATTTTTGGGGTGGCTTCAGTGCTTTGGCCAACCCAACCTCATCTATGTGGACGCCAGCGGGGAGTGGAGGAACATGAAAGTCCCCAAGGTCTCCAGGACCTCATTGGGTGGGTGGGAGGAAGGTGAAGGTCCCCAAGGTCCCCAGGACCTCGTTGGGTGGGTGGGAGGAAGGTGAAGGTCCCCAAGGTCCCCAGGACATCATTGGGTGGGTGGGAGGAAGGTGAAGGTCCCCAAGGTCCCCAAGGACCTCACTGGGTGGGTGGGAGGAAGGTGAAGGTCCCCAAGGTCTCCAGGACCTCATTGGGTGGGTGGGAGGAAGGTGAAGGTCCCCAAGGTCCCCAGGACATCATTGGGTGGGTGGGAGGAAGGTGAAGGTCCCCAAGGTCCCCAAGGACCTCACTGGGTGGGTGGGAGGAAGGTGAAGGTCCCCAAGGTCTCCAGGACCTCATTGGGTGGGTGGGAGGAAGGTGAAGGTCCCCAAGGTCCCGAGAACCTCATTGGTGGTGAATTGGGCATCACCATGGTCAAATTAAGGACCAAACTCCCCATTTTTGGCTTGGAGAAGACTATCTCCTGGTGGCCAGTGGTGGGATGGAGACGTCGAGCGGGGAGGAGGCCAAGGAGGTGACATCTCACCCACCTTTCACGCTGATGATGATGGACCTGCTCTCCTGGGATCTCCGGTAACCCCAGAGGGGCTTGGCGAGGGTGTAGGTGCAGGAGTGCGACCCCGCGTCCCGGAGGCCGGTGATGTTGAAGCGGTAGGTGAAGGTCCTCTTGGTGGTCCAGACGTCCACTGCCCAGCCACTGGTCCCGGAGAACTGGAAACCTTGGACCTTCTCCTCGGACGAGGGCGCGGTGCAACGGAGGGAGACGGTGTCGCCGATGAGATATTCCAGCTTCTGGGGCGTGATGGTGATGGTGGGAGGAGGAGGAGGAGGGTCTGGGGAGGAATCGACGTTTTTGGGGGATGGAGGAGGTGAGGTGGGACCAGGTGGAGGAGGAACCACCTGGTTGTCCCCAAAATTGACATTTTTGGTAGATGGAGGAGGAACCATCTGATTGTTCCCAAAATTGATGTTCTGAGGTTTGGAGGAGGTCAGGTGGGACCAGACGGAGAAGAAATCACCTGATTGTCCCCAAAATTGACATTTTTGGTGGATGGAGGAGGAAGAACTCGACTGTCCCCAAAATCAATGGTTTTGGTGGGTGGAGGAGGTGAGGTGGGACCAGATGGAGGAGGAACCACCTGGTTGTCCCCAAAATTGACATTTTTGGTGGATGGAGGAGGAAGAACCCAACTGTCCCCAAAATCGATGTTTTTGGTGGGTGGAGGAGGTGAGGTGGGACCAGATGGAGGAGGAACCACCTGGTTGTCCCCAAAATCAACATTTTTGGTAGATGGAGGAGGAACCATCTGATTGTTCCCAAAATTGATGTTCTGAGGGTTGGAGGAGGTGAGATGGGACCCAATAGAGGAGGAACCACCTGGTTGTCCCCAAAGTTGACATTTTTGGTAGAGGAAGAGGTTGGATGGGACCAGATGGAGGAGGAACCACCTGATTGTCCCCAAAATCGACATTTTTGGTGGATGGAGGAGGAACCACTCGATTGTCCCCAAAATGGTGATTTTTGGGGGATGGAGGAGGTGAGGTGGGAGGAGGGGGAGGTTTTGGGGTGAAAAATGTGGAATTTGGGGGTGAAATTGTCCCGTGGGCCAAGAGGGAGGTGGGGGTGGAGGTGGTGGCCCCCCAAAATGTGTTCCCTGCCGGTGACGCCGGTGGGAGGAGGGTCTGGAGAGAGGCTGGAAGAGAAGGAGAGGGGTGAGAGGGGGGAAAAAAAAGGGAAAAAAAGAAAAAAATGTGAAAAAAAAAATTT
>NW_010098299.1:0-4820 GCF_000699245.1 Pterocles gutturalis
GTCTCAGCTGAACCCAGGACAAATGGCCAAGTGTGGTGTCAGGGACCTGTGTCTTTTTGCTCCAGACTTGTTAAATGTGGAAGTTCTGAATTGCTTTGGAACATTACATCTGTTGTTTGCTCATTTGTACATATTGCTAAAAACACCTGGTCATCTGAATGTAACTTGAAAAATAAAGCCTTTTTCAGCCCGCTGCCACAATCTCCTCAAAGCCCTGGGAGAAGTGAGTGGCCACTGTTTTCTGGCTTCACCTTTACTAATACGCACACCTTTCCAAAGAAAACTTAATTCCCCCCTTAAGGCAAATTTGTCATTTACTAAAATTCCCGTATCACTAACATCTCAATATTTTTGTCTTGTATTTCAGAGACCTGAAGCATTCGTTCTTCCATAGATGCCATTTGCACTTGAGCCAGTTATACTTGGACACAATGGGGAAAAAAAAATAATCTGAAGAAGCTGGACATACAGAGCAGCTTTCTGAAGTCTCCAACAACCAGCACATGTGTGCACCTAAAGTTTTCCAATGTGTTAATATTTAAACTGCTCGGCATCTAAGGAATCATAGATTTTGACCCAAGGACATTGTTTTTCTGGAATATTGGCATTTCAATTTCTGTAGAGACTAATAGTTTTTTAGAGAAATGGCATTAACTCACCAAACAAGGTGGCACTTCACAGGACTTCCCGTTTTCCAGGCCTTTCATTTTTGTGGCAATTTGTCATTTCCAGCATGGTAGGGAACAGCAAGCCTTCGGTCCTGGCGTGGTCACGTTGTCCTTTATTTCACTCAGCACAGAACCTATGTGCTCCACAGCGCAGCAGTAGTCTTCCTTTGCAGTGTGCAAAGATAGCTGTGCCTTGTTTGCTTTTTTTGCCCTCCAGCTGAAGCAAAGATGAGACAAACAGAAACAGTAAGCTGTCTTTGTCCAGTTTTGCTCACAGGAAGTTGTTTGTCCTGTTTCTTCATCTCTGGACCATACTTAAAATTTCCTTCTCCTTTGTGCACAGACACAAATAACCTGATTGCTAATAGCTTCTTACTTTTAACTGCTATACTCTGTGTTCTGTGTACTGTAGGTATTTCTGGAAACCCTGTTAGAGGCACTACCTTTTCTAGCCCCAGCTGGAAAAACTAGAGGATATGGGGTGAACTTACCTGCTAAACTGGTACTGGGCACCTATCAGCAATTCAATTAGCTGATTGAAAGAAGTTTATCCCTCTGTAACTTACTTTTCCCAAGATTGATTGCTGCAGTTGTGTTAGTTGTATGAGCTTATGGCTAAAAGCGTCACTAATTTTTTAATTTTTATTTTTAAATATATATAGAGAGATATAAATATCTTCTAAGTTCTTACCTGCTGGCTCAGGGACTGACACTTTTTTCTAAGTACACTGTTGCTAGTAATGGTGTATGTTATAAAAATTTATATAACAAAACATTTCAGTCATTTTATTTCCAAAGTATCAAATCTGCAATCAGAAAAATCCTAGTTTTCTAGAGTGTAGATGCAGATGCACTAATACTAATACTTGTAGATGCAGATTTGTACTAATACATTTCCTTACGGTTATTTTTTAAATGCTACCTTGCAAATATTAACTGATGTTTGGCTTAAATGTGTCTCATCTCATTTACACTTTTTACTGAGCACATTTCCCCTTGGTCATGTCTCCAGGCCCATTGGTGTACCATGTCTTCATCTATGTGTTCTGTAAGAATTACTAATGGAAAACAAATCAGTCACTTGTGTGTTTAGTAATGGAATAGACATTTGGTTTGATTCATCTTTTGTTGCTTCCAACTTAACACATATTTAACCAGTATCTAAAAAGCAATGGTATAATTGTGTGTGTTGTACTAATTTAAGCAAGCTCAGAACACGTTCTGAATGAGGTACTCAGGACCGTTTTCCTTATTTATTTTTTACAAACCAGCGAACTGTTGAAGGACTATTCATACATAGCTGGGCTGTCACAGTTTCGATGCTGTAGTGTAGCGAATTGACTGGCCAAATAGCAGTGCTGAAAACCTTAAAAAGACTTTCTTTTGGAAAAAATAGGTGACTGTAGGCAGAGCCCTGCCAAGAATGAAATTTATCAGTGGCTCACTCTCAGGCAGTAATTTTGATAAGATTCTTGAATGTACCACCATTGTGACCTTTCGCCTTTCTTCTCACTGGAGTATTTGTCCATCTGTGCATCTGATCCATTCTGGAGAGGCTCTCTGGAGGCAGCTACCTCTTGGTGCAGGACACTTTGTGCCTAAGCTAGATGTCTGAAGTAGTTGCTGTGTTGTCCTAAATACATAACCTATCCAAAAGATGGTCACTTTTAACTTAGGGATGAATATTAGATATTTTTCATTGACAGATTTGCATTTTTCTAGCTTTTTAAGACATAAAAATAGGAAGAAATGTGGTTCTGGCACATAGCTAGTCCTCGCAGTTTTTGACTCGTCCTGCTACCCTACAGGCATATGCAAGCAGGTGCCCAGGCTCCACTGATGTTTACTGTATTTATACTTGGTGGTGGTTTGGCCCAGTTTTGAATGTAGCTTTCCATTGCTGTGCATTGCATATCCCCACAGCCCTCTCTTAGGAGCATGATCATGATTGTCTTGCACTGCAACACCTGAAAGCAGTCGGAGGGGGTTGCAGTACGGACGTACCAGGTCTTTTCCCATTTTGTTCTCCTCATTATTGGACTATAATTTTTCAGGTCGCTCAAGCAAACAAGCTGTTACAGTCATTTTCTCCTGAAAAAGCTAATAGCTGTTCTTGTAGCATCTTTACTGCCGAGCTGTTGTCCAGCAGAAGCTACCAGGGCTTGTATATCCCGTCTCCCAGCGGCTTCTGGAACTACCTGGATCCAGAGCAGTGGGTCAGGGAACGCTCACCGGGTGATGACTGGTCAACTACAGGTTCCAACGGACTTCACAAGACACAGGTTTTGGGACATGCAGGAGGGAAAAGAAAAATACTTCAAGCTTGAAGATGTCGTTGGGTGCCAAGAGCTGTCTGTGGACATCTGCATGAAGGAGGCAGGTGTCTTCAGGCTCAGAACAACAACAAAAACCCCACCACGAGTCCTTCTGCATCCTGGGCTCCTGAAAGTGTGACCAAAGCATCACAGCAGAGATCCTTGCAACTTCGGAGAGCCTGGGCTCTTCTTTTGGTTCTAAATACATGAAAACCTGATCTGGAAGCCATCCATCTGACTGAGACTGTATTGGCCATCAGCAGTATTCAACTTGCAACTGGATGTCTTTTTTAAAATAAAAAGGATGCTGGTTTATTACCATGTCTTTTATTGTGATTAAGTAAGATTTGCAAAATCTTACATCCTCAGGCACGTAATCTGTGTTTTAAGTCTCTGAAGCTTTCAGAGATCATGTATTTTTTAGCAGACAAGAGCATCTGCAAGTTGGTTTCAAATATAAATAATTTAATCACATGATTATTATTCTTTTAAGTCAGATGCTTATTTAGAATCCTAGCTAATATCTCCTAGGGGTGGCAAACAAATGCATTGGTTTAAATGGTTCTTTGGTTTGCTGTGCTTCTCCAGAGTTCTGGGTTGTAGGCAAACATTTCACTTAAAAAGAGGTCATCAATAATGACATGGGATGAATTTTTACAGGCTGTCTCGGGGAACGGTTCACACCAGGTCATCCATTTACTGCTGTTTCATAAGCTGCTGAGCAGAGGAAGAATTGCACACACTGCTTTAGTCGGTCTCATTAGTCCCTTCAGCATCTAGGACTGCCTGGGCTGAAATTTTCAGTATAGCTGAATTTACTGAAGCAGGTGACAACAAATATATTTACTGGAAATGACTCAAGTATTTGTCTTCTAAACCAGGTCACTGCTGGAGCTTATTCTGCAGCTGAGTATTTCATACAATGGGCTGAACAAGGAGCACGATCCTGGTTACTGTTTTCCCCTCAACTATAATTTGGAAGGTTTTAGTCACTCGTTTTAATTTATTCTAACAAATGCTTTCTCCTGTTTTCTGACATGTCTTCCTGCGAGTCACACTGAGCCCTGCCAGCCAGGCTTTGCTGTAGGTGCTGGCTCCTGGGGCACGCTGCCCTGTCCCAGAGGTACCGGTGCTCTGGGCTCATCTCCTTGGCCCTAAAAGCTTGGATGCTCTTAGGCTGGAAGAAACGTGATAATCTTGATCATTCAAATATGTACAAAAGAGTTACCAGAAACAAGTGGCAGAATCTAAACACTAAGCTCTTCTTTTTTTCTAGCTTACCATTGCAAGTTTTATCTGGTTCAGGAAATGCTACGCGTGGTACCAGTTTGTGCGCTCTTTTAGTTTGTTTTCAAAAAGAAAAACAACCCCAAAACAATGTCAAAACCTAGCCCTTGTTCTACAAGATAATTTTGTCAAACCACAGGAGAACAGGCTCTGCTGAAAGTGCATTTACTTACTGGAGGGCAGTGGGAACACTTAGAAGACTATACTTGGATACATATAGCTCATATCTTTGATAACCTGCACGTTGAAACACATCACCCCTCGAAAATGAATCACCAACTCTCCCATAAGGCTAGAGGCAGCGTAGGGCACATAGAAGCACGACTGAAAAGCAGGAGGTTCTCCTTCTTCATCGTTGTTTGCACACAAGAAAGCCACCTTGCTGCTACGTTTTTTGCCAGTAGTGAAAGGTTTTATCAATAAGCATAACACCCGAATGTGAGAGGTGGAGCCTCCAATCGTTGCATGGCAAAACCCTACAAACCCTACTCTTCCATTAAGAAATTAAAAAATAATCAACCAAGAGCTTCTGAATACTCCCAGCAGTTTT
>NW_010098299.1:4835-6018 GCF_000699245.1 Pterocles gutturalis
ATCTAGCAGAGCAGAAGCAGTCCTGGTTAGTTCTTAAGACAACTCATGTGGTGTCTCCAATATCCAGGAAGGGATACTGGAGAAGAATCATGTAGATACCACTTTTCCCTTAGAATAAGTCAGGAAACAACTGGTACCCCAGATATCACCAGATGGTGGCTGTCTGTAAATTTTTTTTTTTTTTCTAGTAGAAATGAACACAGCTAACATCACTCAAGCAGACACACTTAATGACCCTAAAGAGAAGTTCAGGCATCATGAGACCACACCGCCAAGTATGTTCAGACGCAGATTTTGCCCCAAGGAACTACCCCAGAGGACAGTGTGTATCTCAGGAGAACCTTTCCACACTGTTAGGAAATTACATGATATTCTCCTCTATGAAATACCATTTCGTCACCTCATTTGGATGTTAGAAGCTTTCCTGTGCAACAGCACAAGGCACCATGAGCTCAAGTCTGGAAAAGGAGGCAAACTCCATCTCAGGGCTACCGCTAAGCTTGAGCTAACTACCTGCTTGGAAGCATGCAAAAGAGAAAAGAGTTTGCTGCATCCCACATTCCCATCACATTTATCTCAGAAAGCCGCATGTCTGAGGAGCAGGTTCTGCTTCTCCCCTGGAAAAAGGAGAGGTCACTGCTTTATGGCTGAAATACATCCGGAGCGGGAGAGGAGCCAAACTCAGCTCCCTGGAGGGAAGACCCTGTTCACCCGTGTGTCATGTAGGGTCTTGCTGAAGCCCTTGAATGTTCACAGGTGACCAGCAAGGCTGGGCCAGGGTCAAAAGCCAAGCCAAGACATCACTAGAGCAAGAAAGAAATTAAAATAATTGAGAGAAAGCATTTGAGGAAGAGGTAAATAACTGCCTGGCCGCAGCAGGCTCTTGGAGCAGATTTTTCATCAGAGGCTGGGTTCAGTCCAAACGCTGCAGGGTGGATGCGTCAGCTGTAGCCAGAGTTTTACCCTCTTCCCCACCATCATTTATTCCCATCCTTACATTTGAACACCTCCAACAGCTGTAGGAGGGCAGAGAGTGCAGAAGCACGGGCAGAGCTGACAGAAGCAGGTAGGTGTAGCACGTACCGATGTGGTTTAGCTGTGGCCTGGGTAGTGTTAGGTTTGTGGTTGGACCTGATGATCTTAAAGGTTTTTTCTTTTGACACCGTGTCCCACAGCATTCTCC
>NW_010098300.1:0-4154 GCF_000699245.1 Pterocles gutturalis
AAGCGCCGTCGCTGATTTTCTTGCCCCGGCCCCCCCGGGGGTCCCCGTACCGCAGCGGTGGGCTGCAGCCCCCCGCCAAAAGGTCACCCGCTGGATAGTGTGTCGGTGGCGGCCTGGGAGATGTGACCTTCTCCTGCCGAGTCGAGGAGTAACCGGATCCCTGGGGCCCTCAGTAAATTTAGCGCTTGACCTTTCCGGTGCGGGGGTCGCTCTTAATCTTTAACGGAGTCGCTTTGGCCTTTGGACATGGCTGCTGGGCTCCCTCCTGCCCTGCCGGGTGGGGAGCGGTAGATACCCCCAAGGGAAGGCAGCAGGCTGTGCCTGGCCCAGCAGGTTCCTTGTTCTTCCTTCTCACCCGTGTCTGTCTCTCCCCAGATTTGGTCGCATTGGCCGCCTGGTCACCCGTGCTGCCATCCTCTCTGGAAAAGTCCAAGTGGTGGCTATCAATGATCCCTTCATTGATCTGAACTACATGGTGAGTTGCCTTGCAGTGCCCCCTCTGGGCCTCTCCGAGTAGGGCCCCTCAGGCTCTGTTCTAGTAGCTTCCCAGGAAAACCACGTGTGGGGTAGAGGCACAGGGCTGGTAGGTTTGGTAGAGCCAACTAGAGCACAGTGGTTGGACAAGGTCACTGAGGAGCTGGGACCATGGTGTAGGCAGAGCAAGGGTTGAGGTGATGGCAGCTGGGGTACCTGACATTCCCCCTTCTCTGCTTGATAGGTTTACATGTTCAAATATGACTCTACTCATGGTCACTTCCGGGGCACTGTTAAGGCTGAGAATGGGAAACTTGTGATTAATGGGAATGCTATCACCATCTTCCAGGAGTAAGTATCTTTCTCCCTCTTGCTCCTCTGGAGGATGAAAGCAGGTATCTTTCCAGAGCAGCTCTTACGAGTTTTGTCCTTCCTCAGGCGTGACCCCACCAACATCAAGTGGGCAGATGCTGGTGCTGAATATGTTGTGGAGTCCACTGGTGTCTTCACCACCATGGAGAAGGCTGGGGTGAGTATGCCATGGGTGGCCCACAAGAGAAGGGATACTGCTGCTTCTGCCTGCAGAGCACAAGACTGTACAGAGTTGCTCAAGATGGTGAAGAGATGGGGCTGGGAGGGAGAAGGGGTTGTCTGAAGAAATGAGCTGTTGGAGGGATTCTGAGTTATCTAATCTCCTTCTGGTTTTCCAGGCTCACCTGAAGGGTGGTGCTAAGCGTGTTATTATCTCTGCCCCCTCTGCTGATGCTCCCATGTTTGTGATGGGTGTCAACCATGAGAAGTATGACAAGTCCCTGAAAATTGTCAGGTGAGGAGAGGAAGATGTTCTTTGGCCTGGACCTCTCACCCAGCTGCGTGGGGTTTCATATACAGAGGTGATGTGTGTTGCCACTGGGTGATGTGCCTTTCTTTTCTTTTCCCCAGCAATGCTTCTTGCACTACTAACTGTCTGGCACCTTTGGCCAAGGTCATCCATGACAACTTTGGCATCGTGGAGGGTCTTATGGTAGGTCTGGAGCTTGGTGGTGAAGACGGTGCCTTATCCCCAGCTCCCCTCACATGAGAGGATAAGCATCTATGCTCCCTCTGTCCCCTGGGATGTGGAGGAGGTGCTGGAATGCTTTTTCTGGAGAGTATTGCGTGTGTTCTTATTCCTGTGCTGTGTTTCCCCAGACCACTGTCCATGCCATCACAGCCACACAGAAGACAGTGGATGGGCCCTCTGGGAAGCTGTGGAGGGATGGCAGAGGTGCTGCCCAGAACATTATCCCAGCGTCTACTGGGGCTGCTAAGGCTGTGGGAAAAGTCATCCCTGAGCTCAATGGGTGAGTGTTGTCCCCCCTTGGGTGTTGGGAGGAGGCAGCCAGTGCCTGGCCTGCTCTGACCTGTCTCTAGCAGAATGGAGGGCTGGCAGAGGGATGCTGGGTGCTGTTCTCTGCTGACTTAGGCTTCTCACAGGAAACTTACTGGAATGGCTTTCCGTGTGCCAACCCCCAATGTCTCTGTTGTGGACCTGACCTGCCGTCTGGAAAAACCAGTAAGTGTTGTGGACAAGGCCCTAACAACCTCCAGACCTGCCCCTGCTGCCTCTAACCATCATCTTTTACCTGGAATTTCCCTCTCTGCATCCATTTCATCCCTAAGATTCAATCTCTGAAAATAGCACCTGCCATGGGTGACTGCTGCCATGGTGCTACTGTGTGTCTGTCCTTCCTCCTCTCCCCTGGCAGACATTTTGTGAGTTAGGATGTGACCATCTTAAATTTGTCTCTTCTCAGGCCAAGTATGATGACATTAAGAGGGTAGTGAAGGCTGCTGCTGATGGGCCGCTGAAGGGCATCTTGGCATACACAGAGGACCAGGTAGGTAACTCCAGTCTCTGGCCTGTGGCTATTGGTGCTCTCCTTTTTTTTTTTTTTTTTTTTTTTTTTTAAATTTAACCCCCTGTGGTATTTTTTTTTTTTTTTTTTTTTTTTTTTTTTTTAATGGTAGCAGCCTTGCTGGAATCCTTGTTTGGGTGCTTTGTGTTCAGGCTGAAGGTAACTGTATGTGCTACAATTTCCTCTCTGTTTCAGGTTGTCTCCTGTGACTTCAATGGTGACAGCCATTCTTCCACCTTTGATGCGGGTGCTGGCATTGCACTGAACGACCATTTTGTCAAGCTGGTTTCCTGGTAGGAACAGCTTGGGGATGGTGGGGGAGACTCGGGGGTAGGGGCTGGCACAGACAAGTTACAGACTTTGGTCCTGTTCATCACTGCTGGCTGATAATTCAGGGTGGTACATAGACTCCTGCTGAGTAGGGTGGCTCCAACATGCAAAAGTCTTTCTGGAGTGTGATTGCTTCTTCCCCTATTGGAGGGTGGATGGGATGCTTCCTACTTTTATTTACTGGAAGTGTGTGGGAGATTCAGTTGTGAGGGGGTGGAGGAGCAGGAAAGATTGGAGGAAGGTGGTGCAAGAAATGGGTCAGTCCTTGACAGCACTTGTTTCTCTCCCCAGGTATGATAATGAGTATGGATACAGCAACCGTGTTGTGGACTTGATGGTCCACATGGCATCCAAGGAGTGAGCCAAACACACAGCCCCCCTGCTGCCTAGGGAAGCAGGACTCTCCCTTGTTGGAGCCCCTGCCCTTCTTCACCACCGCTTAGCTCTGCATCCTGCAGTGAGAGGCCAGTTCTGTTCCCTTGTCTCCCCCACTCCTCCAACTTCTCCCCGAGCCTGGGGGAGGTGGAGAGGCTGATAGAAACTGATCTGTTTGTGTACCACCTTACATCAATAAAAGTGATCACCATCTGAAATGCCTTGTCTGTCTGTCAGTGGGAAATGGGAGGTAATGAGCAAATGTAGGTGCCTGCTTTAAGATGGACCCTGCCAGCCTGGCTGCAACTGCTGGCCTGCCTCTTGTAAGCAGTGCTACACGGACACCATGTTGAGGCTGCCAACCTGGGCAGCAGAGATGTGGGAAATGCCAAAAGAGGTGTTTGGACAGCTTTGGTCATGTGTAGGCATGGTGTGGTCCTGAGATCTGTGCCTTCCAAAGAACAGCAAGTGTCCATCTCTGCTGAGTGCCTGGCTGCAGTGAGTGGAGTTGTGGTGTGAGGTGAGCCAAAGTAAGCTGTGCTGCAGGCAGGGCTGTGCTTGCAAGGACTGCTGTGTGGTGGAATGGAAAGCGGCTCTCACTTTCTAGTTCTCTGCTTGTCTGGTGGGTGTATGCAGAATAAAGTGCTGAGCAGATGACTCTTTTGCATTTGGTTTGGCAAAGTAGCCCAAGAAACAGGAATTATTCATTCTTGCCTTAGTAAAAATGTTACAAGGAGGCTTTTTTTAATTTGATTTTGCCTCTTCCAAAACTAATTGCGTGGTGCTAGAGGAAATGGCTGCCTAGGGACGTGTTGGAAGCCATGGTGTGGCAGCTAGTCTTAATTCTGGTTTAATTCTATGTGGAAGGAGGGGCAGCTGCAGTTAAGCTCCTGAGTAGCAAATCTCTGCAAGGTGAGTGTCAGGACAGTGTTACCTCCTGGAAGTGCAAACCCTGCCAGGCAGGGGCTGAGCCTTCCATGACCTATGAGGGTAGATAAGCAATGCACTGCACAAAATTCTGTGGTCATCTGTTTTTAGCAGCTCAATTAATGGAGATGTGATGTGTTGCTCTTTCCC
>NW_010098300.1:4185-13319 GCF_000699245.1 Pterocles gutturalis
CAGGCAGGGTTGCAGCTGTTGTCTGGACCCCAAGTGCTTTAGACCCTGATCTGGAGCAAGGACTTAAGCTCCCAGGATAAAGGTATGTTGGACATAATTTTCCTGGAGCCGCTTATCTCTAGCGGTTGGGCTGCCTAAAAATTAAATGTTTATTGGACTAGAGGGCAATGACTCCAGGTTGCTTTGCAAAGAGAGAAAGGTTGAATAACCTGCCTCTGGACAGGAGCTGAGACTTCAAGCAGCTTGTTAGCTCTGGGACAGCCCTAATACCTGGCTTACCCCACAAATGGCCCTGTGAGAGCTTTAGGTAACTCGAGTTAAATAGGAGCTGCCTGATGCCAGGGCCAACTGGAGGCAGCCCTCCTGTCGGGCTGGTTTCTGCTGGGGAGAGGTGAAGCCTGCAGGCCTGTCAGGCTTACAAATGAGCCTTGGATTGGTCCCATCCTGTCCTTGACTGCTGCGCTTGGGTGCTTTGAAGGGCTGTCCTGCGTGCTGCTCCCCGAATACTTGTGTGTGTGTGCCAGTGCACCTTGCTTGAGAATCTGTAAGTGCAGAGAGGCTACTACAATACCATGTTGGGAGAGGGTGTCTGTTTTCTCATGAAAGATACTCTGAACTGGGTTTAAAGTAGGAACATTTCAACAAGTCACCTTCTTCATCTAAGAAGCCTTGTGTTCTCCAAGCAAGATAAGGCTGCCTAAAAATTCACCTAGAGCAAAGAACTTGTGTTATTTAACAAGAAAGAGCCTTAGCTAACCTGAGATCAAATTGCTGTGAGAATGAGCAAATTCGTACAACCTGGTGGGTGGGGTGAGGTGGAGGGAAGAGTATGTGTTCACATTTCAACAATTGCTCAGAATGTCTAAGATAAAACTTTTACTGGGTTTTAAAATACTATTGTAACTGGTTTGCAATCTTGCTTGAAATTATTGGGGAAAATTAGATGGTATCTAGGCAAGGCAAACTAGGAATCTGAGAGTTAAAAACACAGTTGCTCTTGTATGCAAACAGGGAATGTGAGCATGGCAAACAAGTTGTGCAGCCTTTGGACCGCCTAGAGGGCTGGGTTTCCTGTCTCATCTAAGCTCCCTAAAAAGCACAGCTCTTCTCCCAAATTCTTGTTTTGCATCCAGACACTGTGCCTGCACATGGTACCACGGCAAGGCCACTGTGTACAGATGGAAAAGCTAGCTCAGGGGCCAGCCTGTCCAAGGACTGCAACTCTGTTCTGAAAGTCTTTTTTTTCCTGTCTATTTGAAAAATGGACACACATGACTGCAGATGGCATTGGGATAAAGGTGGAAGACCTGCTGTGGCAGCTGCTGCTTTCTACGGAGAAGTGGTTTGGTTTTTTTTAAGTAAGGAAGCTCTAAATTTTCTCTTAAAGCATTTATAGGGAAAACTGGTAGAAATGCTTGGTCAGGGAAAGTAGGTGCTCAGACATAAAGAGGTTCTTGTTCAGCAAAGGAGCTAAAAGCAATCATGCCGCTCTGCTGGGACAAACCAGCTCTAAGAGCAGCTGCTACAACAAGCCAGAATTCATCCTGGTTTATGAACACCTTGTAAGGGGAAGGTATATAGAGACACTGATCCTGGCCAAAGGCCTCACTCTGCCTTCCTTAACTGGCCAGGTGCTGGGACTCGCTGCCCTGGGCTGTTGGGGGAGAAGGATGCACCTGAGATAGGGGTTCACCCCTTTGCAGGGCTGTGCTGGCGCAAAGCTCTGGCTGACTCAAGGGACAACCTCTCTGGGCAGCCAATCATTTCTAGGGGTGGTAAGCTGCACCTTTTGTTTTCAAGACAGAGGAAATTCAAGTGATGCTGCAGTATGGGCAATTAGCAGTGGTGTTACAGGAAAATTCCCTTTTGTGGCAACTTAGAATGTTTAGAGAAATGATTTTATACTTCTCTGGCGTTTGCACACACTACCACACATGCATTACTTCCCCAAGAAAGGGCTAGTTGTCCTCAGATCACCTTTTTCTCAAGATTTCAGCATCAAGGAATTTTCTCAAGATTTCAGCATCGAGGAAGATGCTATGTAGTGAAAATAATGAGCAGATGTGGAAACTAATTCAGTTTGCTTGAAAAAATCACACCAAAATGTAATAAAAGGGTGACTGCATAGGCACAGTAAAAAAAGTCTTGGATATTTAAAACATCTCCTGCCCACTTCTAAAGTAAATGAGTCTTTGAGCAAAACAATCAACAAAGTCTGTGCCAGGAAGATGAGATAGAGGCCTCTGATAGGAAAGATTGTGGTGCAAGGCATATATTGGACAGCTGTATAAGACAAACACCTTAAACAATAATCTTCCAAGCTCTTCTTTGTAACAGATGCCATTCACAAAATTCAGGACAGAAAAAAAATAGGGGGTTTGTAATCTCTGTAACTTCCAGCTGTTTGGTTACCAAGCTGGGTAAATCTCACTGAACGCATATGGTCTCCAGCTTCCTCATCTCCTCAGACTCCTAGTGTGCCTGTCTCGGCCTGACTAAGCTGCCATCCAGACCATCATCATGAAGTGGCTATGGCACTGGGCAAAAATGCTCACTTGCTTTTTTTTTTTTTTTAAAAAAAAAGCAAAATAACAAAACTTTTTACTCTCAAAGCATTTTTCTTCAGCCTGCAATCATGGTTAGGAGTCTTTGCTCCATCTGCTCCAAATTGTGATGCAAAGCAGAAAAAAGCACACCAATGTCACATGGAGATAAAAGATGTTTTAAGATACCATCAGCTTCAGCATCTGGCTGAGAACTTGCATGAGATTGCTTATGAGCCCTGCTCCCTAAGTCTTTCCAGCATTCCTGTTATCCTGCATATGGTTGGTCACTAGTATTTCTTGCTCTTAGATGTAGCTATGTGTAGCTTCAATATTGGCTACACATGTATGGCAACAGAACCTATGTTTTGGCTCTATTTAAAAATAGATTTTTCATATTTCCTGGCATTTTGACTGAGACACTCCTTTTAAGACTCTTGGTATATTATGTCTATGTATCAAAAAATTGTACCCGTTTTGTCTGTCAATTCCTTGTCCACCCATAAATCTGTGCAGGTTTTTTCCATGCTTTCCTACTTCTACCCTCCTCCACTGATTTCTCATTGGCTTTTGTACATGGCCTGTCAGGCTAATCACTGAGGTCACTTGTTCACCTGCCCACCCAGTCTTTTTCCAATGTCTTCCCCAATGTATTTAAAAATTGACATGACAAACCATGGATTTCAGCAGCCAGTGCTTTTTCATAACTCCTGAGGTCACAGTGCTTTGAAAAAACATCATTTGCGGGAATACAGCTGCAGCACTGAGGTTTTTTTCCACCATCACTTACTCCAGCTCCCCAAGCAGCCTCGGGCTGTGTGGTGGCTCCTTCACCGCTACAGCACGCTGTGCGCTTCTCCGCATTAGCGTGCTCTAGGTCATCCGTGCCTGGAAATGCAGAAGTATTTATTCTGAGAAGATCCTGTCAAGGATCCTCCTTAATTGCTAATGGCCTGGAAAGTGCTTCATCATTCCCCCTCTGACCACATTCTGCTTTTTCCAAATATAGAACACACACACCCCTGGTGAGTACTTATCTTTTTTTGCCTCATTTTGATATTTTTCTTCCAATTTCATCAGTAATATAAATCTTTTTTTCTTGGCTAGGATTGATTTTTCTGTAAATACAATCAGAACAACGTGTTAGCATCCTTAGACATCCAACTATTGGGTTTGTTTTTTTTTTTTTTTTTTTGAGGTGATACGAGCAGCTGAAAACCTTTTTTAATACAGATTAAGTATTTTGTTCTCTCTCTATTCCTTTTCCCCCACCCACAGTTGCTGTAGTTGTTACATGGTTTATTTTTATTAATAGAGATTAATTATTTTTACTAGTTCTTCTTATTTCTGAGTACTATTGTCCCGTGGTCACTTACTCAAGGAAGTAGATTACTGAAAGCTTTCTTATGTGTACTAAAATCACAGCTTTTTGGATAACTGGAAAACTCTCTTCTTTCCAAAGTTCTCCCACTTAACTATGCTTTTTAAATACTTCCCCTAAACAATTTCACTGTAAGAAAAGGCTACATAACACCAGGCCGTTCTCTGTTATGGCATTTTTCTCCTGGGTGATGTCTTGATTTGTTTCTCAGTTGATGCCTTGTCTTTAGGCAACCATCAATCATGGTTTTCAGGAGCCTGTCCATGCATCTTCAAGGAGACAGCACTCTACTGTGTTCTGGGTTAATTCTGACCTCTCCTCTCAAAAGGAGGTTTTTTTACCCATACTTCATGTTCAAGTCCTGGGACACTCTTCTGCAGGTACCTGAGACAGCAACAACCATAAACATATAAAGAATATGGCCTTCTTGAGAATAAACAAAGCTTTTGTAGCAGAAGTATGACGCTTCGGAAAGCCAATCTATCAGCTCAAATCTAGAAATAAGAACAGCTTTCTATGCAGCTTTGATCTCCTCTACCTCTTGGCTAAGAAACAAGGCAAACAGAATAATTGAACAGGTTACCAGGGAAACAAAAGTTGCTCCAGTGAAGGCTGTCAGCATCACATTTAGGCCCATCTAAGGAATCCTCAAATGGGGAAAAGCTAACTCACACAAAGCAGAGTCTGTGGGACAGGTGACAAAGCATCTTCAGCAGAAGGGTGCTGGTGGAAAACAAGAGATCTTAACTGAATGGACAGACAAGTCTGACTCTCTCAGGTCTGAGATCTATAAAATAGACGGGATGCAGGAATGAGTGGAGGGAGGGAGTGGGCTTGCTTAACACAGGGAAGAAGACCTGGGCTACTCAGGCTGACTGGACCCTCTCTAGAGCCGGTAAGAACATCCCCCATTCATGCAGTGAGGTGCAAGGAGGGTGATGCTCTCTGTGGGAAAACCTGGTGGGCTTCATCAAGAAACTCATTGGGCCTGGTCTCAGAGCTATCTTGCCAGACAAGGTCTCTGGAGATGAGAGCTCACCTTTCACATGAGTCCTAGCAAACTTCACTAGAGAAGGGGCAGGGGAGGCCACTCTACATGCCAGAGGATCTGAAACACATCCACTCACTTCTGCAAAATGCCTGGCACTGTTGGTGTAAGTCCCTTGTTCACAGCACAGAGAACTGCATCTCTCACCCCAGGTCAAAGGCTGATCATGTCCCTCAGCAGCTCACAGAGGCAGGATACTGATGAGAAGAGCTGTCCCTGCCCAGGGACAGCTCTTGCCTCAAGGGAGGGTTTTTTTCTGCCACACCTCCTGCTGATATAGAAGTTGCATGTGTCCTCACCTAGACACCAACAGTCCAAATGCTGGGGAGGGAGAAGCCAGAGGAATCACTAACATGTTCTCAGACTGCCCAAGTAACTCTACCAACATGGACTTCTGTAGGGTGGGGAAGCTGAACTGGCCTGCCTAAATATTCAATGTGAGGACCTCACTGCCAGTCCAGAGACATGATCCTAAAAAGATGGTCATGGAGTGATGTTCACGGACGTGACCAGAGAGCAGCCACATCTGAAAAATCCTGAGATGGATGCTGGTAGAGACATGTAGAGCCTGGGTGCATCTTGCCATGGGACCCCATTCAGTAGGACACATCTGTGGTTGGACTGTACTAGGGCAATAAACATTCCCATGAATGCATGGAAACCAAGGGAGACAGGACATGCCAAGGTATGCTCTAGTGCACTAAGGACCACACCAGGCTCAGCTGCAAACATGCTTGTGGGTAAGGACGGTCAGCTGGAAAAAGCACTGACCTAGTCCTCTAAAGTTCATTGCATCAACTCATCAGCTGGGTCAAGAATAGGAAAAGGCCCCCTCCATCCCTGGCCAGGCTGCCCCTGCAACCAAGACTTTGAGAAAGTTTATATCAAACAAAGATTTTTTTTAATGGGCTGGGGTCTAAGGGTTAATGAGGTACACACTATTCCCCGTGAGATTAATACAGACCAGCAGCTGTTCAAAAGATCAAGCAGCCAAGACCTGGGTCTTCACAAGACAATTTTTTTTCTGCTTCCTGAGCAGGCACTGCCTGGTGTCCTGGAAAAGGGATGAGGTTAGGGAAGTGAGAAGCAACACAGCACCGAACAGTTCCATAGGCACCACAGTTCCCAGCACGACTCAGTGGAGAAAAGTAGGCTAGCTACTCCCCCAAAGAACGGAGGAGGAGCCCACAGGGAAGAGTTAAATAAATGGAAGGTCCATGTCTCCTCATCTCCAGCATCAAAAGTGTGGGGTCACCACTGATGGCCAGGCAGATGCAGGGGAGATGGTCCAGCTAACACAGGTGGTCTCAGGCTGTGCTTCCCATGCTGAGAAATTGCTGAGGCAAAGCATTAGTGTTGTGTGTCCTGCCAGTGAGATCTCATAGGCTTTCACACTGGTGGGGGAACGAAGCCTACTGCTGGTGATACAATTCACCAGAGAACAGCATCTTGCACACCTGAGTAGGGGAGATCTCACATTCCTTGCAAATGATGTTCTGACAAGCACAGGGGGAATGGGGTGGTCTGGCACAGGGGAATCTGGCAGCACCAGCCGCTCCTCTGGGCAATGACTGCTCAAGGCAGAGATGGCTGTCCTTCTGCACTTCATGCTTGAAATTTCTCAGTGTACATGCTCTATGGTCCTGTAGGCTTCTTAAGCAGTACCGAGAGGCCAAAATATGCATGTCATGGATTATGCACAGGGGAAGCCAGACTTAGCCAGCCACTCAATCTCTGCAGCACAGAAAGGGTAGAAACCACTGCAAAGAAATGTACAGGAAAAGAGATTTGCATCAACCAAAAGAGCCTCCAGGCAGGATACTGTGTGTGAGGCATCATCACTAGAAAGAAAACGCCCAGATTAAAATACTCCTTCTGGCTTTAGCTCTTTTAGGAAGAAAAATAAATAAGGAAGCAGGAAACAAAGAGAAACAGTTGGGCAAGGCGGTGTGGTGGTGAGGCCCATGGCGAAGGCTCTGTGCCAGGGAAGGCACCGAGGTACGCACCTCCTGTCCACCTCTGCAGCCCCACAGTGCCAGGGCAGGCTCTGCTGCACGGCTGATGTTCCTGTGAAATGCTCTTCTGGCTTCCCTGTGAGTGGTGAAGATGGCCCTCATGAGTCAGAGCCCAGCCACAGCAGACCAGCAGCCGACAAACTGCCATGTCCCCATGCCCGCAGCAATGTCCCAGCTGAGCCCTGGCCTGGAGCTTTCCTTGGCTGCTAACTTCTCCTGCCACTTGCAGAGCCTTGCCTCCCCGGCCCCTGCTTAGCCTGCACTGAAACACCAGCACATGCCTTAACGCGTGTAGCAGGTACAGGGAGAGCCCTCACGCTGCCCAAACACCGACCCTCTGCCCTGCAGCGCGCTGACATGCCAGTGCTCGCAGCACGAGTGCGTGGCAGAATTACCTACCCAAGCCAGACCTACGGACAGAAACTGTTGCATCCCCCAGTCCCCATTTTATCTATCTTACCTAATCTTAGAGGTGATCCAAAAACTCTACCACAATCTAGTTGCTCTTCCCTTCAGGACCTTTTGTAAGAAGCTCTGGAGCTTCCCTTGCCCTGGCTGTGCAGCCTGGGTCCACGGCTCAGTGGACAGCCCTGCAGAACGCGGCTTCTCAGCAGGCTGCTCCCCTCCCAGCCTCCCCTCACCTGAGGAGCACCGGCAACAGCCACCCAGGCCAATGCTATGAGATGGTGGGACAGGGGAACCCCCTCCCCACACTGCAGTTATGCCAAGGTTGGATGTGGGACTGGGGCCAGGTGAGAAAATGCTCTGGGATGTCCTGGTAAAAAGCTGACATAACAGAGGCCGGGCTCTGGGAGAGGAAGGTCCACAAGGCACAAGCCACGTCTGGCTTTGTTTCCAATCCCTGGGCCTCAGCATTGATGATGCTCCGAGGTTAAGAACAAGGCATTCCACACAGCACCAGAACTGGGATCTTGCCACTGGTCCACCTGCCAGCCCCATCCGGCACACCTGAGGGACAGGAGCACCCCACGGGATGCCCCCGCTGAAGTGGACTTCGGGGGGTTTGGCAGAAGACACCCCCCACCTCAAGCCATGTGGTGCCTGTGGCAGCACAGCAAGAGCCCACACCCGGTGAAGCTGTAGAAAACGAAACTGTCCCATTTAATGACCCCTCGCCCCCAGAACACACGCGAGCGCACTGCCGACACACGGCAAAGCAAAGTGCATGGTGAGCGGGACTCTGCCCCAGCCCTGGAGGAGGCAGGGGAGCGCAGGGTGCCCGGCATGGTGCGGGGACCAGCCGGGTGCCCAGCCAGCAGCAAGGACGGCGAGAGCCCCAGGCTCAGTCCAGTTGGCACCAGTGTCAGGTCCAGTTTGCAGGGAGGTACAGCTCTCATTCAGCTTCCACTTGGTGCAGGGAGGGCAGGGGGCAAGTCAAGCGTACCAGGATGGAGGAGATGGGTATGGGGGGCCCAGGCACAGGTCCTGGAGAACGACGCCATGGCAGGTTTTGAGCCTCCCCACCCAAACTGTGGTTTAACCAAAGCAGGGAAAGGGAATAGAGAAGGAGCTGGAGGCTGAGCAGCCTGAGCAAGGGCCCCCAGGTCTATCTAGCTATTCCCATTTGCAAGACATCTGGTGGCAGAAGGGGTTGCCAAGCACCCCACAATGGGAGTGAGCCTTGGCAACAGACGTTTACCAGCAGCTCCACGTCCCAGACAGTCTCTCCCAGGCGTGGTTCTGGCACCCCCGTGCCGGGAATGGGGTCTGAGGGAGCAGGGCCTCCCCTCATTATCTGATGGAAGCATCACTGGGAGGGTCGCGGTCAGACTCCTCGCTCTCCTCGTTCGGGGCCGACTCACTGTTGGAGGCTGGGGTGAAGGCAGGAGACTTTCTGAGGAGAAGAGTAAAGGGCAGCAGTCACAGCACCATCGAGGAGGAGGGAAAGGTCCCAGTTCAGTGTGGGCAGGGGGCACCAGAGCAAGGACGAGAGAAGCTGAAGTGCTCCTCCTGCTCTCCTGGGACATGCGTGGGTCCAAGGGAATCCCTGGGTGCTGGACAGGGTGTCCCAGAGGATGAAGCAAGGCCGGGGGAGATGCCCAAGGAGCCTGCCCAGGACCATGCTAAGGCACGTGAGGCTAGGGCTCAGAATGAAAGCCCACCACGGAGGTCCCCAGCCTGGAGCC
>NW_010098300.1:13337-13594 GCF_000699245.1 Pterocles gutturalis
CAAAATCCCTGCACAACGGCAGCCTCTCTATCCATTGGAGGTGTCTGGCTTCACCTGTCAAAACTGACTCCTGTGTGCAGCCCACCTTCTGCAGAGATGGCACCATGACCTGCATGGAAGCTGGTCGGTCACCAGAAGTCCAATATCCTCTGAAAACTCCCCTCTTCCCACACCACAGCAGGGCAGGGGTACTACCCCACGCTTCAGCTCCCACTCACCACCAACCCAGCTGTGGTCCTTGCTCAGAGCACAGGTAT
>NW_010098300.1:13608-22118 GCF_000699245.1 Pterocles gutturalis
CACCTGTCCCCAGACTGGGTGATGAGCCGCCGGCAAGTCTCCATCTGCACATCCAAGCCTCGCTTCATGCTGCACATTTCCATGTACTCATGCAGGTGCCGATTCATGTCATTCTTGGCTGTGGCCAGCTCCAGCTGCACAAGGGAAACAGTGCAGAGATGAACCCAGGGCAGTGCAGGGCAGGGGGCACGGCCAGACCCCAGGCTGCCGCCCTCCTTTACCAACTACCTGCTCCAGCATGGTGCCTCCCTCTCCCAGGGACCCACTCCCCCATTTCACCCCCTTCTGTGCCATGTCCTCCCCTCTTCCTCCTCCCACCTCTATTTGGTCGATGGTTTCCTGGTACTCCTTCTCACGGCTCTTGAACAGCGACTCCGTGTCCTTGATCACTTTCTCCAGGCTGTCATCCTGCTGTCAGGGAGAGCAGACAGCAGGGTTAGAGGCAAGGAGGTGTCCAACATGGGAAACCAAAGGCAAGAGAGAGAAAAATCAGAGAGAGAACTGGCAGCACTGGGAAAAGAGGAAGAAACATAATCAGTGTTGTCTGAGCAATAAATAAGGCACGAGTCAGACTTTCCAACATGGGGTACAGAGACCCAGGACTGGCCACTCTGGGCAGTGAGCACATCAGCCCAGAACAAATCCACAGAAGCTGTGGAGAGAACAGCCCATCCCTGAGGGACAGCCCAGCACTGAAGATGTGGGACAGCGGGGGCTTTGGCCAGATGCTGAAGCCTCCATTTGGGCAGTGTTGCCACACAGCAGGCAGGTGGGCTGGAGAGTCCAAGCAAGAGACCACCAGAGCCCAGCCCAGCCAGAGGAGATCTTCTCTCCTGGGAGGGCTGCAGCTGGAAAAAGCACCTTGTCCCCTGCGCGTGGGCTGTGCCCTTGGCATGTCTTCTAGGCTAGAGGACCTTGGTCTGTCTAACATGGAGACCTTTGCAAGGATGCAGTAACATAAAGAGGGTAGATTTAGACTAGAATTAGATTAGGAAGAAATTTTTTACTGTGACAGTGGTGAGACACTGGAACAGGTTGCCCAGGGAAGCTGTGGATGCCCCATCCCTGGAGGTGTTCAAGGCCAGGCTGGATGAGGCTTTGGGCAACCTGGGCTAGTGGGAGGTGTCCCTGCCCATGGCAGGAGGGGTGGAACTTGATGATCTTTAAGGTCCCTTCCAACCCAAACCATTCTGTGGTTCTATGATTCTATGGTATTTACATAGGGGTGGTTGGAGGGAAGCATCTGTACAAGCCTGCAGGGAATGGAGGGGCTGAAGTCTGGACTTTGAGGAAGCATCTTCTCAGGCAGGATCGAGCATCCCAACCCAGGGCTGGATCCCCAAGGGGACTTGACACCACTGTTACCTCCCCCTGCACCTCTGCAGCTGCAATGGCATATCCAGAGAAGTCCTCCCAGAGGAGCAGTGTTTCTTCTGTCTCCTCCCATGTGAGGCTGTCACAGTCATCCTCAAAGTCATATTCCCTCCTGGGAGCAAGGGAATAGCATGTCAGCACCCAGCAGGAAAACCTGGCTGTGCCAGTGCCGAAAGCCTTGCCCCCCCGTGCAGTAGTGCTGCAGCTTTTGGAGGTCTGGCCAGGGTGAGCTCAAGGCTGCCCAAACCCCGCAGCTGGCAGGGAAGGGGCTGGCTTTACAGTCCGGAGCCCTGGCAAATTCAGACAGTGCCTCCCAGAAAGCAGGAACGGGGGCGAGAGGAGGGCAGCTGCAGCAGCTCCCACCCGCTCCCACCATGCCACAGAGCACAGGGTGTACATACCCCGTGGCAGCACCTCCCGTCTCACCCTCCCCCGGGAAGGGGAGCCTCAGCCCGCCCCTGCCCTCCCTATCCCAGGCACCAGCAGGAGCCTGGTGCCGGAGCCTTGCTCGATGCCGGTGGCGGAGACGTGGAGCAGCTGAGGGCGAGCCGGTGCCAGGCTGGGCCACACTCACAGCTGGTTCAGCATCCTCTGCATTTCCTCATTGATACTCATGGCTGTGGTTTCATCCTCCTCTTCCTCTTCAGGTTTTCGGGAGGCATCGCTCTCCGACAGTGAGGTGTCTTCATCGCTGACCTGCTTGCGCTCCCGCTTCCGCCCCACAGAGGCTGGGACCTTAACGGGAGACAAGTGCAGAGACTACAGAAACAAGGCCGGGTCCGAGGTCGAGAGCAGGTAGTTGGGAGGAGATGGAGGGGAAAGGAATGGCAGAAGGACAGAAAGGTGGGGAAAGAGAGAAAGAAAGGAAGAAAGAAAAGCAAGAGAGAAAGAGAGAGATGGGCTCATTATGATCAGGTTAAAGATGGTGCAATGGATAAAACATGGTTTTCGCATTTCTAAAATTAAAACCAAGCAACTAAAGATGGAATCTATGAATCTGATGAGAAAAAACAATGTGGTTTTACTGCAGAAAAAAAATCAAATCAGCCACCACCCCAGTCCAGAGACAGGGAAACACAGCGACAGGAAAAAAGAGACAGTCTGAAAAAGGTGAAATATGTCAATATTTATAGTCTGACCATATTAATAGAAAGTTTTAAATTTGTACACTTTCTCAACTGAATGGAACTAACCAGTTGCTTCTGTGGGGACAAAGAGAGCGAGACAGAAAAGCAGTGACATCCAGAAACAGAAGAGAGACAGAGACAGAGAAGAGAGACAGAGAGAAGATGATGGAGAGGGGAAGGGGAAGGAGAGAGATGGAGTTAGAGACAGACACTCAAGCAACTCGTCTCCCTCCTGCAGCTGCTCCCCTACCACTGCGGGGTCCCCAGGCCCAACACAACAGATCAGTGAGAGCTTGAGGGGACTCTTGATGCCGAAAGCAACAGCTGGAGCTTTCCACCTCCTCTCCGTGCCCTTTCGCCTGGTCATCCCAAGAGAGACAGAGAGAAAGGGACTGCAAGGAGCAGTAGTGAGGGTGACCAAGTGTCTCCCTTAAGAGGGGGCTGGTGTTGTCTCTTCTACCTCCTTTGGGAACTCTCCTCCCTAGAGCCAGCGGCTGGAGCAGCAGCAGGCACTTCTCACCTGAAACATCTTGATCATGTCCTCACAGTTCCGCTGCTGTGCCACGTCGCACAGCTTGGCAGTGATGTCAATGCGCCGGCAGATGTCCATGTCCACCTTCATGGCCTTCTCCTGGATCTTGGTGTCCAGCTCCGTGATGTTCTGAATCCACAGCGTCACAGAAGGGGGACAAAAGAGGAGGATTAGGCAAGGCAAATGGCAATCAGAGCCCCCACATTCACCCCTGGCAATGTAACCCCTGTGCTGCAGGACTGCATCCGCATCCCCATTTTGCTCACTGTGCCCTTGACCAACCCTGCCAGACCACCTCTGTGCGGCACACGTCCCACCAAGGAACTGCTTTCCTAAGCAGCCCCACCGCTCGAGTAGGACACTGCTGCTGGGTCTGAGAGGGCTTAGGGACTCACATTGCTCATCAGTCCCTTGAAGACAACAAGCTCTTCCTTGAGCTGCTCCACCTTCATGGCCAGCTCCTCCTGGCAGGCTTCAGCCTCCTGGGCTTCCTGCCCCCAGCAGAGGAAGATGTGCAAATCAGCAGCAGTGCAGGGCAGCCGGGGTACAGGGGAGGGGGCGGACAGCGATGCTCACCTCCTGCAGCTCAGTCACTCGGTCCTGAAGCTGGACACGCACCGTGTACTCCTCTTCCCATCTAGGGAGACAACCGCGCTGGTCAGATCCCACCAGCCTTGCCGGCTGCCGGAGAGGAGGGAGCAGCAGCTGCTCACCCCAAAGCTATCCAAGAGTGGGTGATGACGGCACTGGGGCGGGAAGGAGAACGTGCCCAGGAATGTATCACCACTTGTTTCCAGACTACGGCAGCTGCCAAACGCCCGTCAGCCCCCCTGGCCACAACCCGTGCCCCACCACGCTCTCCGCTGCCCTGGCCATGGGCTGGCTGATGGCTGCCTGCTCTGTGACAGGGGGAGCTGGGGACATCAACGGCAGGCTCCGTGCGGCAGCTGCACTGCTACGCCGGAGCTGGCCCACGCCCAATGCAGCCCACCGGCCTCTCTGTCCACTCCCAAGCTCCTTGGCCTTGAGTCACACTAGGTTCAGCTCCAACACTCAATAAGGGGCTTGCAGACATTGCAGAGTTTTCCTCCACCTGCATCACAGCCACACGACATGCTGACCACATTACAGCATGCGTGGCCATGATGCGTGTCAACGTGAAGGGCTGCACCTCTGCCTGTGCCAATGCAGAGGGCTGCCCTGTGCTGGGCCACGCTACCTGGGCAGGGGCAGAAGTCTCCTTGGCTGTACTGCCACATAACAGGTTGTATTAAAGAACATTGTCTCATCCTGCAAGGAAGCAGGATGGATTGGCCCCTTTTCATGCCAGGTTGGCCAGTGGGTACCGTATTAGGCTCTGCAAAAGGCTGAGCTGCAAGGTGCTCAGCCTTGCTATACAAAGACACATTGCCTAGCAATTATTATATTGTATTTCACAACATGATCTCATCATCTTGGGCCACGCTGCGGTGTTGGCCGAATCCACGGTCTGTTGGGAGGCCACCAGGCTGTACTGCTCTTTGCTAAATGAGCATCCCATATAGCAGAGGGGTTGGCACACACTGCGGTGCAGCACAGGGCAGGGCTGCTGCATTCTTAACCGGCTCCTGGCTCTTCTGGGAGAGCCAGAGTTATCTGAGAAAGTGGGATTTCTCTGGGAAAGCAACCAGAGCTGGGCCCTGCTTGGTGCTGTGATCTCCAGTTTCTATCTAATATTTGCAAGCACTCACACAGGCGCTGCAACCCTGCATGAGGACATGAAAAATATCTCCTCTCACTTACTCCCACCAAGTTTGAAAAAGAAATGCTAAAGTCTAGAAGACCAGAAAGCACACGAAAAGCCCTCACACTTGTTATCTCAGGATATCAGGATTGTCTAACCACATGGGAGAATCCTGGCTTATGAGTTTCTAAGCCCTTAAGGCTGGCAACACTTCTTATTCAAACAAGGAGAAAGTGTGCAGTCCTCGTGTTGGTGTTGGCTCCATCCCACAGCTACAGAAGGGGAGTCAAAGGGGGTTCCCATCCCTTTTGGGGAAGAGGAAAATGAACAGTGAGGGAAGGAGTAAGTTAAAAGGTAGAACTGCCCTTATATGGGAACTGTTCAAACGAGGCCTCCCTCCCTGTGGAGAAAAACGCCTTCCACCATAAGAAAAAATTGTCAGCATCTTTCTCAGCACAGCACTTCCTCTCTTTTTCGGTCACCACCTCCCTCCAGGTCTCTATATAGCCCAGACTCACTGGGGAAGGAAAGCATAGCTGCAAATCCTTGGAAGAATTCATTCCACGCCAGTGCTACGGAAGATGAGGACAGATCAAATAAACACTGATTTAAAGGCAGGAGGCAACAGCGATTCGCCCCGCAAGCAACGAATCTGCACACCCATCCCTTACAAACCTCTCTTCCATTTGCCTCCTGCCTGGCTCCTTCTTCCCTGCTCCCTCCTGCAATGCACCATTCCTAATAATAACCTGCCTGCAGCACTGCACCCGCAGCGCAGCGCTGCCAGCGGCCACTGCCAGCTCACTGCCAGCGGGAAGCAAGGCTGCCCCACAGAACCCCATGGCCACTGGCGCACACCAAGGGGAGCTGCGTGTCCTTCCTGCACTGCTGCAAGGCAGCAACCTGCCCAAAGGCTGAAATACAGGAGAAGGCAGACAGTGAGGGCAGGAGGGTCCCAGCCGCAGACAGACCCAGCCATCTCCTTGCCAGCTGCAGGCCAACCCTCCCAAAGCTGGGGACGTGACAAGAGCCACTGCTGTCCCTACAGCTGCCCATACTCCAGGTGTGTCCCCTAAAGAAGTTCACTAAGCAAAATAAACAGCCCCCCACATCTTTAAAAATCCTGTTCACTGCAAAAGGCACTGGGGTGCGTTACCCTATGCTGTACGGCTAGTGCACCCCAGGACACCCTTCGCGCTGCTTGGGGCTTGGAGCTGCACATTTCCTTCTCTTGCTGTGTTAGTTCTGTTTGAGCTTTACCTTAAGGTGAATTCCCTGCAGCCTGGCACACCTCCTTGGAGGGCAATTACAGCAACAAAAGATCTTATTGCAGCCTTTCAATATATAAAGAGGGTTTACAAGAAAGATGGAGAGAGACTTTTTACTGGGGCCTGCAGTGACAGGACATGGGGCAATGGTTTTAAACTGAAAGAGGGTAGGTTTAGATTGGACATAAGGAAGAATTTTTTTTATATGAGGGTGGCGAGATACTGGAGCAGGCTGCCCAGAAAAGCTGCAGATGCGCCATCACTGGAAGTGTTCAAGGTCAGGGCTTTGTGCAGCCCGATCTAGTGAAACCTCATGGCAGCAGGTTGGACTAGATGATCTTTAAAGGCCTCTCCCAACCCAAACCATTCTGTGACCCTAACACACTGTGCCATAACACTACTCACCCTACACCTCCAGTGCGTCCTTGCAGCATCCGAGATAAAAACTGCTTGGGAATACAGATACAGCAGACAACACAAACCTGATGAGACTCTCAGATTCCTAGCGCTTGGCAGGCTTCTGATACTCACAGGCACTCTTAGCCCCTCTCCAGGCCACCTAGGCTCAGTCTGCTCCTCCCAAGTGTGGCTCCTGTGAGCCTCTCGCCTGCTGCTGCATCTCTTCTCATCTCTCCCTATTGCCCCCACACTGCTCCTAGATCCCAGACTTGAATTTCAGGCCCTGCATATCCAGAGAGAAGCTCCTCCTGCTGCACCGCTTCGAGTGCCACAAGGTGCACAGTGGCAGTGTTGCCCTGAAGAAAGCACAAGACCAAGCACCCAAGCTGTGGGTCAGAGAACTGGGAAGTCCTGTGTTAACATGGTCTCTTCCCTCTGCCCCCAGGCAGGTGGCAAAGGGATGACACCGGTCACGCTGTCCCCATGGCAGATCAGAGCCCATCATGGCAGGGAGGTCTCTGCTCCCAGAGGATGCTGGTGTCAGCCCTCAGCATGGGGAAGAGTGAGGAAACGGGATTCTGCTGTCCCATTCCCTTGTTTGGGACCTGGCTGCACCCATCAGAAAGTTGCCAGTGCCGGAAAGGGTCTGGGGGTGGGGTGTGCTTTCCCCCAGTCCCCGGTAACACAGTCCAAAAATAGATCCCACCAACACTGGCCTGTGGCGGCTCGTGGTGCCCCCCTGCCTGCCCCCAGCATCCCCACTCTCGCCATCACACCCCCCCGCAGCCAGAGTGGGACAACTCCAAAAAACTTTCCTTTCTCCCAAAGTTTCAGCATCACTGACAAACTCAACTCAGTCCCCTCCAGATGAACCACACTGAGGTGAGGCTTGAGCCTTCCATGGCTCCAGCTCCCCACTATCTGATCTGAAACCACAAGGCAAGGAGAGCTGCCTGCCCCTGGAGAAGGAGCCTGACCCCTGGCTTAATAATAAGAGGCCTTAGGTACACACACACAGCAATCGGTGAGAAAGAAGATACGACAACTTTCTCCTCCCACACATCTGGCTTGGTGCGTTCACAGGATCCAACAAGCAAACCTGCTAAGCCAAAGCCTTATAAAGCCAAAAAGCATAAGGTGTCATCTTGGATCCCCAGCCTTGACCTGAGCACCAGAACCCACAGCTGTGAAGCGAAGCTCAGCAGCACGGCTCCCGTAGGCAGCACGGCTCCTGTGGGCGGCATGCCCCATTTCACTCCTGTGGGTACAGAATTGTTTACTTT
Organism: Pterocles gutturalis; assembly: GCF_000699245.1. NCBI lineage: Eukaryota > Metazoa > Chordata > Aves > Pterocliformes > Pteroclidae > Pterocles > Pterocles gutturalis. Next base: position 21,315 of record NW_010098300.1, read on the forward strand.
CTAAGTGTATTGTAAAGTGACTTTTCTTCTGCAAAAAAAATCAGTCACTTGGGTGGTGTCAGTCTCCTGCGATGGTCTCACCCAGCCCCGTACCCTGACCCAGCAACACCAGCCCGCTGCCTGATCTCATCCTACGTGCAGATCCGGGAGCAGCCTCAGAAAACTGGCTTGAAACAAAAGTGCTGCTGCCGTGATGCAAGAGCAGTGGCCATCAGGCACGGGAAAGAAGAACTGGCCAAGAGATTAGCTTTGCATTCTGCTTTGCCCTTCTCTGAGGCACGTGCCAAGCCGCAGTTATTTTGGGTTGGGAGGAAAGCCCCAGAGGAGTGGGGTGCTCCCTCACAGCTTGCTGCTGCTGAGGCACCAGCTGGGAGAGCAGTGGGAAGGGAAAGGGCCTGGGGGGAGCCAGCCACCCTGCTGAGGTATCCAGAGAGCTCTCCCTCCTCCCAGCAGCCTTTTCCAACCCAAACCTGCTCACTGCTACATGTTCACCTTCCTCACCTACTTTCCTGCTGCTCCTCCTTCCCGAGTGTTTCCAGATCCCCTCCCCTTTGAAACACCAGCTCCTGGAGTCATGTTATTTCTTCCCCGCTTGGAAAGACATTTCTAACCCCTCATGCTGGGTTGATAAAACGGAAAACGGCTCAGCGAGCATCTCTTGAGCGTTCAAACGCCAAGAGGCAAGCAAGGAGACCCAGGCACAGGTGAATGCTTTCAGGGGTCCATGTTTGTGCCTTACACCCCACCTCATGCTGCCTTGAGCCCGCGCTCCCAGGAAGTCAGGCCAGGGCAGCCTCTCCTCCC
>NW_010098300.1:22149-22405 GCF_000699245.1 Pterocles gutturalis
ACCCCCGCCGGTCACCGGGCAGAGCCCTGCAGCCTCCCCTGCGATGGCTTCGGTTCCTCGGGGGATGCAGCCCACGCCCCTCGCTCCGGCCACCCCTTCTCACCTGCGCTTGTACTCGTCGCGCTCCCTCTTCACCTTGGCCAATACGTTGTAGAGAGCCCGGATCTCCGGGGTGATGGTGTCGATCTGCACGCCCACCCCGTCCGGGTGGACCCAGGAGACCCCCGGCCCCTGCACCAGAGTGGTCTCCGGCCCC
>NW_010098301.1:0-21923 GCF_000699245.1 Pterocles gutturalis
TACATATATACATATAAATATATAAATGTGTGTGCATGTTCTAATCCAAGCTTGTCATCTGTGCTCTTGCCATTATCAGTGGTGGAAGTTAGATGCCTCTGGAGGCAGATTCATATCACAGAGTTTAGGCCTGACCATAGGCCAGGATGAGCGGTGCTCTCAAAGTACGTATTTCTCTCCACTGATGATACACGTAGCTTAGACAGGGCACCTTACTTTTACACATCTGCATTTAAATGAAGTTATTCTGAAACTTTGTGTCATATTAATGTCTAGCTGTGGGGTTTAGATTTAAAATGCAATAATATTCAAGTGTTTGACTTTGGCTATCCACATCTTAGAGTTCTGAAAAAAACATTTTCTTCAATATTAATTAGGAGTTCCCAGACATGGAATTTCTGAATGTCCGTAAAATTACAGATAATAATGGCATTTGTTCTAATGAAAGCTTCTTCCTCAAAAAAATGTGTTTGCATTTAAGCAAAATTATTATTAAAACCTTATGCACTGCCTTCTTGCTTAGCATGATGAACATGACTCATAACTCAGTAGGAAAATGTTCATTTGATAGCTATGGGGAAAGAGCCAGTGATTCAGCATGGATGTTCCTTTGTTAGAATTTATTGGACACTATCTCAGATCCAGAGGAGACCAATATTTTTCATTTCTGATAAATTCAACAGAATTCCAATTGTATGTTAGAAAGTTTTAAGAATAATTTGAATTAATTTTAGAATTTGTAGCCCACTGAATGGATAGAAATGCTATCTTCAGTTGCAGAGAGTATGGATGTCTAAAACAACAAAAAAAAGTTGAAATAAAAAAATCTCCAGAGGGAAGAGGGAAAAATTGGTATAATAGAGTGGTCTGCTCATGAGGTTCCCAGTGAGAATTTGATCTTTGTTGCATTTCATGCAACAGAGAGAAGGAAATACAAATGAACTTGGATGATTCTGTAAAACTTGTGATCTCTGGAAAACTGAAGAGAGATGTACATACTAAGATAAGTTTGTATTTCCCACAGCTCTCAAATACCCTTGTAATACACAGACAGCAGGACAAAATCTACATTGGCAATTGATTTTTTGAGCTTTTTGATCTAGAACTACTGTCTCTCTTTTGTTTTCCAGACAAATGACAGTAATAAAAACCATCTTGGACTAAAAATGATTGTTATTTTGAAGATGAAAGAGAAGTTATGCCATTTAATTTCATTTGATGTATTGGGGAGGCAGGTTTAACTCTTTTAGTCCCTTTATATATTTTTCTAACAGATTTCTTGTGAAAATGTCTTTTGATAGTTTCAAAACAAACTTTGAATTTTATGCAGTATCATTCTTGTCAGAAATTATGTCATCAGATAAACAATCAAGAGGACATATGGTTTCAGTACCACTATCCCCCCTAAAATGAACACATTGATTGATAAAACTTGCACCCAATTTTATTCAAGATAGTCAAGTATCTGTGCTATAGATGTTAGTGGGGCTGCACAAGGATGGGTTTGTCAATAGTCTTCTATTTTTGTGGCCCATGGACTTTATTTTCAAATAAATGAAAACTGATATACTCAGCTTCGTAGCTGAAGGTGAAAGCATCACATTCCCTGTCCAGACTCCCTGTGCTGAATTTATACTCAGAGTTTCAAAAAAGCCTAAGGGAGTCTCAGAGATGGATTAAAGCAATTCCTTTGTGAACCTTGAAATCCCTTCTCAGAATCTGAACAAATACTATAAAAACACAGTCAGTTCTCCTTCAAGGTCAGGTTAATATCTCCTGTAGACTTCAGCCATAAAATCTCCTATCATTTTACGAAATCCAAGTACATATATCTCTGTTCTAGTGGAGTTTATGATAAGACCAGAACTGTAGACTAATGATATCTTAATTTTTTTGAAATACTGAAGAAATAGCTACCTCTTATTTAAGGATCAGTAACTTAAGATCTTCCATGAGAAAGACAACTTTCCAACAGAAGAAATGCAGAGGCAAATTTTTTTGAAGGAACAGAGAAGCAGCTGAGCATCAGTGCACACTCACTGTCAGCAATAAGCATATTCATGTAGCAATGAGGGAAAAAGTGAGAACAAGTTGTACAGATTTGCTAAAAGCAGTTAACAGGAGTGTGGCTGTGGGTAGTATCCCTAGTTGAGAGTCTCCTCTCCTTAGACTCTCTTTAAAAATAGCAGGAAAAAAAAGGAATTGCAGATCTAAAGCACCTTCTAAATGTGCCTGTCTCTCTCCATGTACTACTGAAGAGTCCAAGGTCACTATATTTCCATTTCCCATTAGTGCCCAGATTTAGGAGGGATGAAGGTAGAGCAAGTTCTAAAAAATTATACTTAATAGCAGTTTGTTACCTTAATAACAGGTCTGTAAGCCTGCACTGAAGGCAATATAATATAGTATATTTATATATGTGTAATATAAAACATAAAGACTATTTACAGAATATCTTTACTTTTATTAATGTTTCTGAATCCTGGTTAACTCCAGACCCCACTGGAATTGATATAAAGACTATTTACAGAGTATCTTTACTTTTATTAATGTTTCTGAATTCTGGTTAACTCCAGACCCCACTGGAATTGATAAAAGAGTTCACATTGTGTTTAGTGTAGTCAAAACTTCACCCTGGTGTTCACGTTGGTGAATCTGCCCCTAAACATACAGACAGACAGAAGTATATGGAGGCACGTACACACAGACGTATCAGTTTTTTGATAAAATAGCTAAATCAAACCAGGAACTGTGGAACATGAAACAAATAATGAAATGAAGAAAGCTTCTTAAGAGTTTCTCTTTGTGAAAACTGCAGTAACCTCCCAGCAGCCCAGCTTCCAAGGAGGAAAACAGCCACTTCATTTTCTGACTGCTTACTGTGACAACAGCGCATTTTCCAAGGAACTGGCTGACATGATATCCCCACCTGCACAGGAAGTTTAGCTGTGTTTCAGAGGAGTGCAGATGTCTCCTTGAAGCTGCTAGTCTTTCGTTCTGCTGGACTGTATTGAGACAGGACAGGGAAGTGCTTCAGAAAGAGGTCTCTGGAGAATGGCTGGTTGCTACAGCGCTGACCCATTGGCATCAGTCGCATTTTTCTCATGAGTACTTCCGCAGATTTTGATGAGCCTGCTGATCTGATAAAACAAAGCCCATCACCAGGGCTTTTCTGGTGTGTGATCAGTAATTCACCATGGGCAGGGAGAAGGAGGTTGTTCTCTTAGTAATTAGTAGCAAATTATTTTTTTACTATTATAATTTATTTTCAGTTTGTGAAATGGTGATCTGCAATCATGAACTTTTTTCTAATTCATGATAATATTTAAAATTTTTCACAATCCATTTGAATATTTGTTATTTGTATGGTAGAGGTCACTCCTGACTGGGCTGGTTTTCTTCTCTGGCTAGAAGAGTGTAGTCCTTCAGCTCTACTTTCCAACATTAATATCCTTGTTTGTTAAAGAATTGTTTTGTTTTCTAGAATATGCTATAGTACTTAGGAAAGAGTCACTATTTCCGTCATGAGATCTACCAGCGAAACACCCTTTTCTTGCCATATTATGGAAACCAGTCACAGGGAGAAAGGGAATGTAAGACAAATTCGTTGGTCAGTTTGAACAAGTGACTAGGGTTGAACAGTTCTGCTTGCTTGTTGGGGATTTTGTTCACCTTAGAATTATTTATTGTTTTTCTGCATTTAGGCAGCTTTACACAATAACTATGGTCCTAGCCATCTGCACTCATGGCGTCCCTGTTTTTTGTTCAAAGGAATGAGTGTTGTGCCTGCTGGTCTGGCCAGTCCTCCAACAGCGGTGTGCCCTGAAGACAGAGTTCAAAGTTGACAGGCAGAACCTAATCTTGCTGTGAGGCAGCCTGAGGAGCCTCTCTATGTGGAGAGGCTCATGGGGTTCCCTTGTTAGATGCTTGCCACCATACCAAGTGATGGAACTTATTTCATCTCTGGACACTGATGGATGTTTATGTTTTGTAGTCACCGGTGCTATAGTCTGAGGCTCAGAAATTATAGAATAAGTTTTGCCTTTATAACACACCTGACAGCACCTCATGTTTGCTGTTGAAAACAATGATTAGCGAGGAAATAGAACATCTAGGCATCATGAAGCTGTATGTTTTCAGGAACAAAGTACCAGCTTCTCTACATAACTGCAGGAAAACGTTTGCCAGGTGGCAAACAGTGCTCTTAAGTGGGTGAACAATTTATTGGAGTGGAAACAAGTGAAGACACTGTTCACGTTCCTGTAATCCCATGCAACTAAGGCATGGATGTGCATCCTTAGGGAGGGCGTTGGACCCCTTTGCAGAGCTGGCGGCCAAGCATCCTCCCTTTCCTCTTTCATGAAGCCTTGCAGCCATGAAGTGCTACCATACGCTACACCTTACACTTGCAAAACAATGAAGTCTCCTGGTGTCAGGGAGGTGAGGGAAGGGAAAAGAGCAGCTTTACCCCTGTGAGTCCCAACACCTCCCATGGTCTTTCCCTTTGATTCAGTAAAAACTATCTAATATGCTTTTTGATAATTTTCTGATAGGCTGTGGTGGTGGTCAAGAAAACAAGTGGCAACAGATGTGGAAACATGGTATTTCAGAGTCAAGGAAACATTTAGATGTTTAGCTGGTATCACTGATTTAACAGAATGGTTGTGAGCTTATTTCTTTGAGGTTTTTTTGTTTCTGCCATGACGCCGTTGTTTTCCAAGCACCGTAACTGTAAATTTTTAAGTTTCAAATAGTATGTGGAAGTACAAAACTAATAATGACCTTGTATGCTCATGCATTTTCTAATGTTTAGTGACATACACTGCAGCCTTCTGCAAAGTTAGCAGTGCTGCACTGGTCCTGAACATCACCTCCCAAAGTGACTCGTGATCTTTTATACATTTTTCTTCTGATAAATGTTTCTTTAAAGGACATTGAATGCATTGGGAAATTTTACAAATCACATTTATCACAACAGAAAAAAAGATCATATCTGCTTTTTTCTATATGTCTATTTCAAGTTTTAACAGGGATGCAAAATAATCTGGTGAAACAATATTCTACTTACAGTCTTGGTATCAGGGGAAAACCTCTTTAAAACGAGCATCTGGTAATCAGTAAAGACAGTTCCCATACTCTGCTAAAAATGTAAAGAAAATTAGCTTGTGACTCCTTCTATAAATATGTATTCAGACTTGGCTATTGCCCTGTTCTGGCAGAACATGTAAGCATATTGACAGCAGTGGGACAGTTCACATTTTTCAGGTTGTGTGCACATTTAAGTTGTTCGCTTGACTGGAGATATTGGTGATTAATCAAGAGAGATCCAGTAAGGATCTGAGCATCTTTTCACTGACTCAAAGAAGTATTGGTGGCACTCAAAAAGGCAGGCATCCTCAGCACTTGTTTGGGTTCCTTCTCAGTGGAGTAGTGGTGGTGGACGATCTGAATAATTCCAGTTACAATCACAGAAATGTAGATTAGGTCAAAGTACCCATAAAATGCTGATGGCTTTTAATAATTTTTTTCTGATAGATCAGCACAGTATTTTATTTTTTTTTCTGTGTAATAAATATTATGTACCTCAAAGAACAAACTTTTGTGGAGAAGCACAACTGGTAAGTAGGCAATTTGAGGTTGGCATTATAACACCTTTCCAGCCTGCCAGGTTTTAATACATAGGGACTAAAGTTGCAAGGTCAACGGGTCAAGTGTTTTCATATATAAAGCATATATTCTTGAGTCAGATGGGGGATTTTTTTTAGAAAAAACAGTAACTTCACAGTGCTAAGCATTTTTAATTAAGAGGTTTTTTATTTAAACAGACTTTGAAAAAAAAAAAAAAAAAGACAAATTCCCCATACCATTCCCTTTCTTGTAAATAGATCTCTTTTAGAATCAAAGCAGGTTCCTTAATTTCCTGATAAAAGTTTAATAAACATATGCAGAGCAAAAGAAGCTGCAGTAATTCTCATAGCAGAATCAGACAAAAGCTTCAAGCAATGTGAAAACTGGCTTTACTAAACTGAATAGTAGGAAACAAAGAATAGCTGAAGTCAGGAAGTGTATTGTAGGCATGGAACAGGGGTTGATAGTGTTTAGTAGCTTTGGCTGAAACAGAAGCCTGCAGCAAGTTATTAGCATCCTTTTGAGAGTCAAAACAAATTTCCTTTACTTCTCTCCTTGTCGCAAGTGAACATGCTTGTATTTTCATTAGCTTGGCAAATAATTCACCGTGATTTCACAGCACACCCTGACAGCTCTGGAGGAGTAAACTGCACACTGAACATGCAATCTGCTGAACAAGACCTGTGCCTAACCTCAGCATGCCATCGCGTACATACAACGGAGTTCTTCACAGATCTATGTGCATGTGATGCTTTGGCAAAAGTGGCCTCGAGAACAATACCCTAAAAAAGGTGTCTTATCCTTGCAAGCTGGTTAGGTTCATTTCCAGGAGTCAGAGCATCTTTCTTCCCTAGGATCATATTTCTCAACACTTCTCTTTCTCCTGTCAGTCCTATTTTTACTTTGCTTTGTTCAGTTGGACTCCAGTTATCAGCCTGATGACACTCACCATCACTGAGTGCTGCTGAACTGAAAACCAGAGGACACTAATAGGAGAGACTGGGGAGTGGGTAATCAGGGTGATATAAATGTAACCCATAGCAAGAGAAAATGCATCCAGTCACCTATTCCTCCTGCTGCCTGTGGAAGACTGATCCCTGTGAGTTAAAAATGGGATCTTTCATGGGAGTGGTTCAGTGCAGGAAGAATCGGGGTGATATCTCAGTTCCTGCAGCGTAAGGACTTACCTCTACTGCCTGAACAGTGAAATAAATAGAGCATTTCCCAGCCAGTGGATCTGTACGTGATCTGTTAGCAGCTGAGAAGTAGAAGAGCCCAGATTACCTCAACTCTTTGCCTATCTTTATTTAGACTGTACACTGCTGTGGGTAGGTCTGGGTTTGGACAGCAGTCCAAGCAGAGGTTTGCGTTCCAGTCATCGCTGGACTCTCTTGACATGTATGTAATTTCACAATGTTCTTATGGCTTTCAGGGTGACGACATCTTCATGTTAACACTGTATTCCACTGAGAATTTTTAGATTTTTTTCTGTTCTTTTCACTCTCAAGTTCAGTTTGGTATCTCCCTTATTCAGCCTGGAGCAATGTGGAACATGGGACTTAAGGAATAACAAAATGGGAAATATATGGCAGTGAAACATCAGCTGTGGTTCCTATAGAACCATCTATTTGCCTTCTGTGCATTGGTAGAAACATTCTGAGAGCTTCTGAAATTACTCCAAGAAAGTAACCTCTAGACAATTGTCGGTGGCACAAATACACCGCTGTTATCATCTCACAGTCAGATTGATTCCTGAGCACTTTTAGGACAACTGTGTATGACTTGAGCTGGGAAATCCTGGACAAACATCTATCATAAATGTTCTAATTTTAGCATCATCTCCTGGAATGAGGACAGGGCTGTCCATCTGGAAATGTTATACAGCATGACTCTTCTGTCAGCTCCCCAGGATTAATTCCATGGACATCTTTGAGTGCACAACAGACTGAAAACATTAGTTACTGAGAATCATGACTACAGAAAGTTTGCTATTTGATTTGAAAGCTAATGAGTTTACTGGCTTCTATTTTGCAGTAAAGCATTCATTATAATGATTTTTTTGAAAAGAATCAAATTACGGACCTTCTTACTATTCTTACTTCTTACAAATTACGGACAGTCTTACTATTTATTTTAAAAGTTCAAGGGAATTCATATTAACCTATGATTTCGTTTTGCATACCAAAAATGTGCTTTGCTGATAAAAATAGGTCCCACTTATCTAAATTAAAAATGTAACCATGAAAAGGCTGATGGAGCGCAATGCAAGTGCTGAGATTTAATATTTCCCATATCAGCCAGTTGCAGAAATGCAAGATAGACTCCACCACAACTGAAATGGACAAAAAGGCTTTAGGTATGACCCTGAATAGCCCTCAATGCACTGAAATGCTGTATGATGCCTGTGTGCACAAACTGGCTCTGCCAATGATCACAACATCAACTCATGGGAAGCATGCAATTAATTGCCAGAAGTTTTAGGATAAGGGTGCTTAGCCTATGAGAAAAAAAAATGTAGTCTTCATGTACTATAATTATTTGAGAATAAACTTTTTTTGCTGTAATCATCTTGGGGCTTGCCATCATCTGCGTATTTTTATTATCTGATTTCAAGGCAAACATTGATAATAAACCAAGGACACCCATTCACTTTTAAAATTAGCTAACATGGGATATGAGCTACAAGGAAAAGTTCACTTTCAAAAAGCTGCAGAAACAGATAATATGCTTGTGTATTCCAAAAAGAAAATACACTTGCTCCATTAACTCAGGCATGCATTTTACCAACATATGTATTTGGTGGAAGGACATTGATTTCAGTGAACAGTATGCAGATCTTGAAATCATCTTTTTTTTTTTTTTTTTTTTGGGGTGGGAGGGGATGGGGGAGAGGCAGGAATAGATATCAGACAATTAGATGTCATCATCAGTAGATACTATTGACTTCTCCATGTATGTATCAGCAACCTTTTCTTCTTTCTTTCATGACGCAGTCCTAAAATCCCGTAATTGATACAAGGACATCTGATTGTTTCATTTGGTAAAAAGATCACAATACATCCAGGAAAGTGTCTTGCTCTGTCTTACTAGATGGCAGTGTGGCACAGAGCAGGCAGAGTGTGGTGTTTAGGCCCAGTACTATGTTGAATTAAGCCAGTTTGATGTTAGGCATTAAAGATATTTGATATCACAACTGAATCAGAAATTTCTTCCCAAGGACTTTTGAGCCCTTCAAGTAAATTGTGCCTAGACTGTACAGTTTTGCTCTGGAATTATCTTTTTTGTTGAAGAAACTGAACAGTCCAGTGGTTTTGTAGCATTTTTCCCTTTGTAGTGAGTTGGTAACTTCTGTTTGGAGGTGACTGAAGACTCAACAGGAGAGAGGGAGGAGTTCTTTCCAATTTTTATGTATATTTTAGATAAAAAGAAGTGATTGTGAGGCTTTTCCTACAGTATAAGCAATACTTATAGTTAGTGCATGTCTGTGTATTCACCTCCTTCCAGTAGGTTAAGGTACTGTTGCCTGGGTTTCTGAGGCCACTGGCCCATATTGTATTTAGCCTGCTCCTGTATATCTTCACTTAACGGCACCAGTATCATCTGACTTTGGGATCCAGTCCCAGCAGTGCAATTTATCTTTTTACTTTATCTGATTTAAACAGTTATTTAATTTCTTGCAGAGGAATAGCGTTGTGATGTTCTTTTTCCTGTTGAATGCGGTACCTATACAATTGGTTGTGCTGACTAAATTAAATATCCTGCATTTTGGGTTATATCAAACACGTTTGTGTGACATGGAGATCAAACACTGTCGCAATTCTGTTAATTTTCTAATAGAAATGTTATGACAATTAAGCTTCCTGAAAAGCTCAGTATTTCAACAGAGTGGTAAAATGTGCCTCTTGGAATGCACTGCTTCCTTAGATGACTTTTTGAATGATTTATGAATAGTCAAAACTATGAAATATGTGGAAGAGTGTGTTCCCTCTAAATATTAGTACATTAGCCTGGCCACGTCTTTCATGGACAGAGTGTTAGCACATAAACAGGATAGGCTAGGACAAAATGGCTCTAAGGTGAAGAGCCTCCTTATGTTTAACAGGATGAAGTCGCTCCCTAACCCTTTCAGACTAAGAAGGAGCTCCACCTGATCCAGATCTAAATCCAGCATTTTTTTTTTCCTTTTAACAACTTTCTCCACCTGTTTCAAAGTATATGTTTGAGTTGCTAGACTCACCATTTATTCAGTTAAAATTCAAAAATGCTATACAAGGAAGGATCAGAAAATTCGGACTAATAAAACACATTTTATTGATGTGTGCTTGAGGTGTCTAAAAAGTCAGTAGTGAATGCATTTATTCCATTTGTAAAGATGTGAAATTGTCAAGTTGGGCAATGAAAGCGTGATGATTCTGTTCACCTGGTTCATCCCTTAGGTGGACTTAAGGGCACTGCGTACCCTTAGGGCTGTAGGAGATGACGAAAATATATTGTGGACAGTTTGTCTCCATCTAGAAGTTAGATGTCTAATTTTGAGCTAATCATTGAGTCTCCCTGATAGTCACTGGAAAAAGCTTCTTGGCTTAAATGATATGTTAAAATGGGTCAAATCACATTGGGATGTAGGAAGTACGTGCTTCAGTGTGTTGTTGCAGAGGACCGTTGCTCTCCAGGAAAGGGCTTTCTGGAGTCTGCCCCTGATGAAAATGTGTGACTGACCTGACTTTGTGTTCTTTGCTGCAGATTGATTTTGAAGATGTGATTGCTGAGCCAGAAGGGACACACAGCTTTGATGGGATTTGGAAGGCCAGTTTTACCACCTTCACAGTAACGAAATACTGGTTTTATCGTTTACTGTCAGCAATCTTTGGCATTCCTATGGCTCTCATCTGGGGCATCTACTTTGCCATTTTGTCATTCCTGCACATCTGGGCAGTGGTGCCGTGCATAAGGAGCTACCTGATTGAGATCCAGTGCATCAGCCGTGTCTATTCGATCTGCATCCACACATTCTGCGACCCACTGTTTGAGGCCATAGGCAAAATGTTCAGCAGCATCCGAGCCACAGTACGGAAAGAGATTTGAGGGACATTTCAAGGAGAGCCATCAGCCTAGGAAGTAGGTGGGGGTTTTGTGTTGTTTGAAGTGTTTTGGTGCCAGTTTCACGTTTCCCAAAGCAACATACAGCAACTGGTGGTGGATATACTGGCCCAAAACAAAGAATCACTTGCTCAGTTTTTTATGCTACTGTTTATTCTTACTGGACTGTTTGCCTTTTTTTTTTTCCTTCCTTTTTTTCCCCTTCAGTCTGCATTTTAAACTAACCTTAAATGGCTATTCTTCCATGCCAGCTGCATATCATTTTGCTGGCTGTTCAATTCAGAGACTGAAGTGTTGTTGGATGCCTTTTTATCTCACTCTTCATTCCTTATGAGATAAATCCACACTGATACTGAAGAATGGCAAAAATGCTTTCCACCACTATAAAACCATTCATTTTGTTGTGGCCAAAGAGCACAGAGCTGTTGCAGCAGAATGAACGTGACCAGCTGGCAGGTTTCAGCAGAATGTTCTTTTTCATTTGGACTGTCAGTTGACTGCAGCTATTTACAGTCATGGTCAGATATGGTGCACTATGAATAAATTATTTAAGTAAACAAGTTACTTAACTAATATATGTCCTAAAAATCTAACACTTTATCAGGTTGGAGACATTGACACGTGGAAGCTTTTCATGTGCATAAAAAGCTTCGGTTGGTGCCTTTCTGTCTCATTCTCTTTTGGAAGTTTGCATCCAGTCATTTCTCAACCTTTGCTAGGATTGCAGAAGCAACCTGCAGTTGAGAACTAAAACTGGTCATTATGGTAATGTTTTCCTGACTGTGACTTATGACACATCCCTTGGCGAGCATTTAGGTGCTTCTCTCACAGGCTTCTTTTTTTTTTTTTTTTTTCCACAAAGTATTCATATAAATACATATCGCAGGTATGCCAGAGATAACCCTGAGTTACAAGAAGAATGAAGGTGTGCCAAACACAAGCCACATGAGGCCAAGGAGGAGCTGCCCTGATAGAAACTTTTCTATCAGCTTTCAAAGCTTCCCTATCAGCAGAAGTCAGCATGCCACTAGTACACAGATTATTTTCAGGACAGTTGACACTTTGCCGAGTCCAACCTAATCCATCACAAGAGGTGGTTTAGAAACTTCACATTTGTGGGTTGACTGTTTTTTTTCTAGCTGAGCTGCAACATCAGGAAGTCTTAAACGGAGGGTGTTGTGTGAAACTACCACGTTGCAAAGCGTGAGCCCCAGAAAGCAAAGCCTTTGCAACGTGTTCTGATGCTGTGACCTGCAGGAGCTTTTTGCCCTCGTGATAGTACTGTCTTCAGAGATGCTTTCTACATCCTCATACAGTTTGTGTGAAGCATTTGTAAAAATAGTTGTGAGGCTAATATCAGCTTTATTGTAAACCAGCCTGGGGCCTGAGCTTGCTCCAGTTGCGATCTCCAGCAAACCAGCTCTTGACTTCAGAGAGTACAAGATTTGGCCCTGGGGATGAGCATGGAGCTGTCTGGTACACCTACAGCTTTTTTATTTAGCACTGCTATTTCACATATTGCTTTACCTAACACAAGAGTGCCTTCAATTCAGTTTCTGCCAAAACATTGAAAACTTTAGGAAATGCTGCATTTTTTACTGGGGGGGTGGTAGGGGAGGAGAGAGAGGGGAGAGGGTGCACAAAAAATTACCAAGCTGTTAACTACTATTTTTTGCATTTAGAACAGACACTGGTATGGATATAGTTTTATGTTTTTCTATGTACATAATGGAGAGTGTACTATTATAGATTTTTTCAGTATTAAAAACAAGTGAGATTGTAAACAAGAAATATTTTATCTTTTTATGAGGAAAATCACTCTGAAGAAAACCTTCTTGATTTACCACATAAACTGTATATCCTGAAAGATGTCTGTTCACTTAGAGTTATTAGTCCCTAATCCAAATACATTGCTAATCCAAGACATTTACATTGTTTTTATATGCTTACAGATATAACTGACACTTTTTTAAAATTCTGCATGTACATTAAAGACTACAATAAAAATATGTTTAATGATAGCTCCTGTCTGACCTCTTTTTCCATTAAAGTCATGTGAACAAACCTCATGTTATTAGGAAGAAAAGCCCAATACTTCTTGATAAAGAAACAAAAAGTGATGTAATTTGTTTCTCAAGAAAGAAAGCACAAAACAGTCTTGATTTGTGGTTCAGAATCTGACTCAGGAAGGTTCTTCCCCAGAAAAAAAAATGATGTTTTTCTCCCAAGGAAATATTTTCTGCTGCTAAATAAGTAGGCAGTAGGACTAATGAATACAGCACTGAATAGGGAGCATAAGCTTGTTTAAATGCTTAATGACAAGAAATTCCTTTGTTTCCTTGTTCCTCAGTTTCCCTATATTTCAAATTAGGATAATGATGTTTGCTTGTAGACAGTTTCAATATCCAGTAAACAGAATGATATAATAATACAATGAGTTGCTTATAGTTCATTTTACGTGAAAGACTTTGGCTACCCAAAATTCAGTCCTGAATTGTCCTGATAGATCTTCAATCAAAATTGTTTAAAGCTTTGGTTTTGAGTCCAGTGGAAACAGGATTGTTCCTAATAAAAGCTCATTAGCCTAAGCATTTAATGTATGGAAATAGGGGAATGACAGCTTTTATCCAGCTTTGTATAGACCTAACTTGTGACAGGACAGTTCTTTTCTGTGGGGTTATTGCACAATACCTGTCACACCATTTAACTAGTACACAAAAGGCCAGCAAGACAGGCGATTACATTTTGGCCTACAAATCTATTAACCATATTTTAGTGTTTAAATGGCATATACCAGCTTAAGGTAGTCTGACATATGTCTTCCAACAGCCGAATGGTGTATTTAACGGTAGTTAATAGTCCAGTGGTAGCAAATAATATGTTGAATTAGACTATGTAAGAAAATTAAGAATATTTTAAAAGGTAAAAGGGAGATTGTGATGTGAAAGTAAAGCAAATGAGCCTTCTGGTATTCAGAAACATCTTGCTTTTGCAAAGAGCCTGATAGATTCAAGACAGGCATGTCTATTCATCTTAACCATTTATAATGTCACACCTCCAAGACCCTTCGTGGGAGATGTGCAGGTTCACCCTGTGATTGCACTGTCGCTGGCGCTTCGCTGGGCAGCAGCCACAGGGCTGGGCTGTGTGGGAATCTCACACCCGTGCTCCTGCCAGGCTCTCAATGCACTAACGTTCATGATCAGCATCACAGTCATGATACACCCTGTAGCAAGATCCAGATTGGTCTGCTAGGGGACTGGACATTAGCTGTGAGACAATGGCATCAGGCAATCTCCTATCATGGCTATAAATGTGTTGTAGACAGTCTTGTGCTGGTAGATAAGAAAGTCAGTGTCATAAGCTACCTCAGGACCTGTGGGTTCAGGTGAGCTCAACACAATTTTTCCTCCTACCGGTAAGCTGGCTTGACTGTCATTGGTCACTCTTCTCGTCCTCCGAGTCACCAGTTCTTAAATTGTGCCATATAGCTTGAACTGTTTTCCTTTGAATACCCTGAGGCCACACGTGGGGGAGCTAGACGCTCCAGTTAAAACCAGCAAGAGCACCTGAGTTTTGAGAAATGAGAGAATGTGAACTGCTTGGTTGTGTGGTTGACCCCTCTGAATTTGATTGTTTAAGGACAAACTACATACAGAATGTTTTTTTGAAATATATGTATTGGAATGAAGTTGCAACAAGATATAATGACAAACCATAAGCTTTTATTAATGGTGGAGAATTTCCATAGCTGAACCCAAGCTACCTTTTCACCCTCTCTTAGGTTAAACTGGAACTGTTCTCTTGTGTACTTTCGTTGCCTTGTGCATCTGCTGCATCCTCCTTTTTTTCCTCCTGAGGAGGGGGAAAGAGGCACAGAGTAAAAGTCTGCTGAGCTAGAACACCTCTGTTGTCTTCATTTATGTCTTACAAACCTTGATTTCTTCACTTCATGTTATCTGATCCTGGAACACCATGTGGTACAGGTTATGTTATTTCTCTCTCGCTTTCTTCTTTAGAACTTTTAATTAAAATTTCAACTAGCACATCTTGTCTTCAAGGTGCTCTTCTCTATTATGGCCTTCTGAAGGCACAGTAGTAAAATGTACATTTGGTAACTATGACAACATATAAATGCACAGTATTCTCACTGGATTTATAACTGCTTTTAGTAAGGGTGACAGAAGTGGGAAGAGAGTGATTAGACTTAGTACAAGCCTGTGTCCTCCCGCATAGTCAAGGCATATATTCGTGTTGATTCAAGACACAATCCACAAAAGACCCTCACTGTAAGTGTACCCAGGTCACACCTACACACTGCTGGGATGTACAAATGAGATGTTCCTCAGGCTGCCACCTTCTCCTGCAGGAATTGGAGATTATAGGTATTCTCAGGGGTCACTATACAAGAGCTGGGAAATTATGCCTCTCTGGGGCTTGTAGTCTAGCATCTTACTCCTTGAGATAGAGGAGACTTAAACTCATCTCACTGCACTCCCAGGTGTAAACTTAAGCTGCTGAACGCTAGGTATACAATTTTTAGAAGCCCAATTCTCCTTGTGTGCTGTGCAGGAACTAGCCATAGACCACTAATGTGGCATGTTGACTTCCAGGAGGTGCCAGGTTGCCTTAAAGGCACTACCTGAGCTTTGTAACACCATTATTGGTCTGAAGTCTTCATAACTCAGATTTTCTCTTCCATCAAGCTGTCATCAGTGCAGAGGGGAATAAAGGCATTATGGTCTCCAGTTCTAGCACTTCTAGAGATAATTCTGGTTTCCATCTTGAAAGACTGGGGACCTAGGCTGAAGGTGGTTGTATTTTCTGCAGACTGACAGCAGCTCTCAGGGGTTGTTTTGGCATGCAAGGATTAATTTAAATCTAAGTCTGTCATAGCTGCGACCTTCTCAGTTGATCACAACTCTGAACCTTTATCCACGATATGGAGTAGCCTCACAGTGCATCCGTGCACCAACTCTCTTTCTTGGCTAGTTATTCTGAGCTACAAAATGCTTTACACCAGAGGACCGACTCAGAGGAGCCTTAAAGGACCAAGGGATCTGTAGCTGTGTAACTTTTTGGCAGCTATCAGAATATAGGTGTTCATGTGCGACTATGACTCATCAAAACATTCAGCCTGCACATCTCCAGCAAGTGAAGCTCCAGGTGTATCTTACCAGATGTGCATGTTGCCAGAAATCCTACTGGCAGAAAATCCAAAGTGAAAAAAGTGACATAGAAACTAAATAGTTGGTGCTAAGAAGAGAAGAAGAAAAAAGTAGTACATCAAAAGGAGCAGGTATATTCTACAGAAAGAAGGAGAGGATGAGAGAATCTCAGAGGTCTTCCTCACGTACCCAGGGAATGAGGAGAAGCTGTGCACAGCAAGAGCATTTCCATCTAGCAGTGATAATTGGAGACTTTTGAAAGGAAAACAGGAGGGGGATGACTCTTCATACCTTTCTTCAGTTCCTACCTGTAACATTTTGCAGGTAAATTCTGAACCAAAAAGATAATCCTACAGGAGAGCAAATACAAAGAGTGCAGTGATAGGCACCAATAGAGACAGCAGTAAACAAAGCATTGAATTATCACCAGCGTGTCCAAATTCCTACTTAAGTGTGGCTTACCTTGACGGGGATTGACCATAGGTATGGTCAAATAGAGCTACGTTTAAATTCACTGACAAGCCAGCTCAGAACTTACCTTGATCGTGGTGTGCATGATCAGATTTGCACAACAGGAGCCTGGTTGGGCAGAAAACCAGGACTGGAAACTGCTTCCCTGCCTGGAGGAGCACACTGAGAAGCCTGCTGGGGAATCAGCCAGTGCTGTGAGCAGCAGCAGTTAGACTAACACAGGAGAACTGTCTGCACGCAGTCTCAAAACCCAGACCAAGTCTGTTGGTGGGCAATACAACACAGCCTGTGTTCCCTGTGATAAGCATATAGTGTCTTGCCAGACTACTAATTCTATGGATACGATCTATCTCACTGACAGAAATCCTCCATTGTAGTCTAGATTCTTTGTAGGACAGCAAATATCCCAATGATAGGAACAGAGAACTGCACAGAGCATATGAGTACTTGGAGGTTTAGACAAGTGCCTTTGAAATTTTTTTTTTTACTTTATCATCTCCTGACTATTAGTCTTCTGGCTTGTACAGTATTTTATCTTTTTATTTCGTTGTGTGCAGGCTCCAATTCGAATGTTACAGACATCTGTCAATTCATCTGTTTTCTCTTAACAAAAGCAGGTATCGTTACTCCCTATTAGACAACTATACAACTAAGTTTGGAAGCAGTTAAAATTCTTCCTGTTTCATCTCTGCTGAGTTTCTGGAACAGTCTGAAGAACCCTGTGAAAAAAAGATGCTTAGGGACAAAAAGTTGGAGCTGTTTTTGTCAGATTTCTTGACAGGACTGGATCTTCTGGTCTGAATTTGATTGTCTTTGGAGCATCATTTCTATAGCTTAAAAAATTCATCTGTGTATCTCTAACAAGCATCCTTTGAGGAAGGCCACTGAAAATTACAGATTTACTCCTCTAGGTTGGAAATTAGCTGACCAAATACCAATATTTAGCACAGAGAGGTTAAAGTCAGCACTGCCCAGCTCCTCAATGAGGTGGGGAAAGCCTTTCTGCTGTAGTTTACCTCTCCATGTATCAGTTTACTCCTTCCTGGCTGAGACACTAAAAATTTTACAGTTGAAACTATCCTGTTGGTGGATAGTCATCCAAAATAATAATAAAAAAAAAATCTTCATTGTCTGTGACCTGTTGAATCATGGATTATTGAGGACTGAAACTCAAAGCAACCCTGTTGCTGATGGCAACAAGAACTGGGCTTAAATGCAGAGGGATTTTTCTTAGCACTAGCAAAAGCCGCCAGTTTAAACCCTCACCTTGAGTCCTGGGGACATTGAGCCCTGACTCTCTTGAGAAGCAGTATTTCTCATTTAGAAGAGTAAGCCTGTGTAGAGACAAGAGAAAGTAAAGTAAACTTGGGAAGAATTAGCAGTACTGAATTAATCATGTATTTGTATTAGCAACAATTAAGGCGTATGCTCTACTTGTTTACACCAAACCTTTTACTCAGTTTTACAGCCAGAGCCATGATAGTTGCCTCAGCTCTTGCCCTTTTGTGGTAACTGCTGTCATTTCAGCTAGCCCTTCTCCCTGTTTCACCATCAGTGGTTACATCACCATGATGTCCAGGATTTCCTTCATTCACACGAACACATCGCTAGCTTATAGGGATGCTCAGCCCTACCCCACTTGTTTCGAGAGACTTACAGTGAATTCACAGAGCCCTTCTGCTCTGCTCAACAGCTTCAGCTCAACCTATTTCTTTCCCTCTGAAGCCAGCTCCATATTAGCTCATCACCATATCTGCAGAAGGCTACAATTTGCAGGAGTGTTAAATGAAGTCCTCACCCTGTTTCTGTTCTACTCTGCCTCCATTTCCGTGTGAGCTTCCAGCAGTTCAGTAGATGACTCTGGATAGAAAGCTTATGCAAATAAAATCACTCTCTGGCTGCCTTCTCCCTGTTCAATAGTATTTCATAACCTCCTAAGAGGAGCTTACATTCTTTTTTATCTCCATTCGCCAACACCAGGTAGAAGCAAAAAGCCCTTATTCCTTTCAGGAAAGCACACTGAAAGCAACTAAGAACTACTAGATAACCATTCTATGGCTGTCTGCTGAGTCCTAGTACTATGTTTCTGAACACCCATCAGGTAATTATTGATGTCATCAGATTGACGTATTAGATCCTGTTCTTTCAGTATATGATGCTACTTGCCATGGCCCCATGACCACTGAGTATGTCAAATGCAAATTTTAAGTTGTTCCCAAAAACTCAGCTGTCTTGCTAGGTTACCAAACACTGCTGTTGGTGAAAGTCTGTCAAGAAATAACAATTTTATCTTGACAAATAACAGTTTATCTGCCAAAGAAGGGTATGTGGGTAGTTGCAGTCCAGATGAGCATCCATGTTGATCCCTTTTCATGGCACATGCTATCAAATTTCAGTATGTATAAACACCAAATTATTTTCTGAGGAAGAACATAAGTCCGTTGGGAACTTTACAGTCAGTGCATAAAGAATGTAACAGGTGCAAATAATTGGCATAATGCATGTCTGAATATTTCTAAAGACAGTTCAATAGTCTTGGAAAAGGGCATGAAATGGAATAGTTCTCACAAAACAGCTTGTCTGTTTCCAGGATAAATGTTGGTACACACAACAGAAGTAAAAACACTTTCCTATTGCCCTGCAGAAATGTCTGTCCCAAGTCTCCTCAAAGGACTGGTTCTTGTAGTAAAGAAATAAGCTGCAGGATTTTTTAGCTCTTACCTCTTCCAACACTGATACCATATTTCTTGTAATTTCTCTGTTGTGTGGACCTAGGACTGAAACCAGAACCACTTCGGCCATGCAAATCCTTCCATCGCTAGAGAGTAGTGATGCAATCATGGTCAATGTGATGTGAATTTCAACTCTGTACTCTGTGGTTCTCTAGTGTGTGGCACTTCTCACAGAGATAAGCTCTGTCCAACTAAATAAAGCTAGAATTATTTATTTTGTGTTTCTTTTACTAGAAACTTATTTGAAGTTAAACACAAAAATATGCAGAAAAGACTAAGAGTCATCTAAAAAGTTTGACTGGTAATTTTATATAAGATACTTCTAGTTCAAGGCTGATAATCCATGTGATCACCGCAGCTATTGTATAAAAATTTTGGCTTTAGTCTCTAACAGAAATATTGCAGCAAGCCATAAAGTCACATGGAGGTTGTACAGTACAAGAGTAAACCATCAGCTAACAAAATATCTCCTAATCAAAATGGTAATCCAGCCTGACCATAAGTCTGTCTTAAATAATTATGGTCTCATATAGCTTGCTGGGAAAACTTACGCATTTGACAGTATGTAAAAGCTGTGCTGAAAATGGGCCTGATGATGCGTAGAAACCTTTGGTCATGGTGCCATTACCATTCTGCAATGAATTCTGCAAGGAGGTTGAAGATGGAAACTGGGACCGGAGCAAATGCCACCTTTATACTGCCATCCCTTGAAGGTTGTGTCTCTAGGCAGCACGGAAGAGCTTTGAGACAAATGGAGAACACAGAGCTCTTGAGAAAGTCAAAGCCAAGTTCAAAGTATGAGATCAGGCCCCTTGCTACTCCCACACAGCTCTATAAAGTGCCTGAGGAGGGGTCGAGGGCTCCCCAGGAGAGTTGATGGGAAGGGAGCCAGTGTTGTCATGTCAGAATGGTGCATAGCTGACAGACGCCAGTAATTTGTGTTGACCACTGCTCTTCCACAGCCAGACACCTTAAACCAGTCCCAAGCATGGGTTGAACACCCTCACAAGGACCTACAAATGCTACTGGCATGCTGATTAACCTCCATGGTGAAGTGTAGTATAATTTAGGATGTATTTTTCTGGCTCCCATGACATCAGAACCCTTCTGCTGTTGTATATAATTATAAAAATGTCCCTCTGACTTCTTGTTGCTCAAAATACACAGGCTGTTTTGTTTTCAAAAAAACAACATGTTCTCTCCCTCTTTTTCTATTTTTGGCAGGTTCTACCATGAAAACTGTGGCAATTACTACAGCTGAAAAGTGGAATATGACTTAAGATGACACCCTCTAGCAAGGAGCTTTATAAAGGTATCACCTTTAGCTTCCCTCCTAGGATTAATACTGGCTCTTTTTTATTTGTATAGTACTCCTAAGCAGAAGATGAAACACACTACTTGTTTGTAACTGGTGCTATCTAAGATCTTACTAGCCTTAACCACAGAGTAAACTGTCACCGCAGAGGGAGATGCACAGCGGCAGAAAGGGAGTAGGCACTGAAATACACCATGCAGGGGCCTGAGTAATGGGCAAAAAATGGGAGTGTAACCCTATGACCATATTTAGTTTCCACATGTGAATCTTGGCTGGCTGGAACCTACCCCGAATGCCAGTGAAGCCTGAGAAGCTGGAAATCTTTTGCTCTGTGCATACAAGGAGAGTCATGACTCATACAGAAGAGAAACAGTTTTCTTTTGCAAGAGGAATATTTTTTCCTTATTGACCAGGGAGACACTCAAAAATAGCTGTGCTTTCTGAGTGATTCTGACAATTCATGACAATGTTGTGGAGGTATGAGAACCAAAGAGCACTTACAGCTCCAGGAATTTGCTAATGAGAAGTAGAAATCTCTGCTTAAATATAACCAGCTAAATTCACTATATATGACAACTCCTTGCAGACAATGAATTAAACTGAGGGTAATTCAGACTGTTCAATAAATTCCAAATGTTGGACAAAGAAATAAAAGGAAGGACCAAATAATATTAATGCGAGGTATTTAAAATGCCATGCAATTTAATCTCTTTGAGCAGGGAGCTCAATGTATAATCTCATTTGCTCTGGGCTTTATTTCTGATGTAATACATTTGCAGCATCAAAAGTGAAGAAGCATTAAAATTCTGTGAAAGACAGAGCTCTCTCGATCACAGAAGAGAGATGATTCTTGGAAAGGAAGGACGCTTCAGAGAATCCCTGTTAGTGGAGCTTGTTTCCACCAAAGCTGTTGGAATTTTCCAAGTTACTTCAATGGAAACTGAAGTAAGCCAAGGAAAATCCCACTCCATAGTGAGGGACAACATCATTAAAAGGTATTAGTAATCAGAGCAAGGCAAACAGGACTGGTTTTAATGGTTGCTCTTTTTTCTCTCTTGATTTGCTCCAGGGACCGTTTTCTTCTAACTTTTATGCAGGACACCGATTTAAACCAGGTGACAATTAGGCCCTCATCAACCAGAAGGTGCTCACAAAGCCTCACACACCTCCCATCGCCTTCACCTCACCGCCACCTCGCTGTCTCTGCATCTGTCACCTCTGCATCTGTCACCTCTGCATCTCTCACCTCTGCATCTCACCCGCGGCAGCGGCATCCCCGGGCATCGGTTCCCAGGCAAGGCAAGCCCTTCCCCTGCAGAGACACCTTCACTTTTTCTTTAAAACCGTGACAACACAAGACAGGCAATATTTTAATTTTTTTTTTCTTAATGAGGGGGAATTTCCACGGGGAAAACGCCCTCAAAACACGAGACCAGTGAAACGGCCCCAGGGCCGGGGCCGGCGTCTGCGGCGTGGCAACGCCGAGGCTGCCACCTCCTGGCCGCCACC
>NW_010098302.1:0-2098 GCF_000699245.1 Pterocles gutturalis
CTAAATAGGGTCTCTCTTTTTGTGGGGTGCTGGGGGGAGGTCATTCCTGAAGGGGGAGGCTCTCTGTGGTGGGTTTGGGGCTTTCCCCCCGCCCCAGGAGGGTGGTTCAAGTGTGCCTCCAAGGGGGGGTGGGCTGGGTCTGGGGGGAGGAAGGTTGCTCCCGTCAAACCTGTGGTTCAGGGGGGGGGTTCCGTGTCGGCCAGCGGCACGTTGAGAACCTGTTTGATGACCACAGTGGCTCTTTCTGTCTCTGTCACAGGTTCTGGGGCTTTCCTCCAGCAGCTGCTATGGGTTCTGCGCTCACCCTCTCCGTTAACAGTGCTGCCTCCAGCCAGAGGAAGAAGCCTGACGACGATGATGATGATTTACTTGATAGCCAGGACCGCGTGGAAGACATCGCCAAGTTTCCGTTGAGAACCTGTTTGATGACCACAGTGGCTCTTTCTGTCTCTGTCACAGGTTCTGGGGCTTTCCTCCAGCAGCTGCTATGGGTTCTGCGCTCACCCTCTCCGTTAACAGTGCTGCCTCCAGCCAGAGGAAGAAGCCTGACGACGATGATGATGATTTACTTGATAGCCAGGACCGCGTGGAAGACATCGCCAAGTTTCCCTACGTGGAATTCACGGGTCAGGACAGCATCACCTGCCCCACTTGCCAGGGCACCGGCTGCATTCCCACAGGTGACTGCTCCTCCCAGGAAAAATTTTTTAAAAACCAAAAGAAAACGTTTACATGAGCGACTTTGCACATCTGGGGAACGGGTTAACGTGATTCTTTTGCTTTTCCAGAGCAGGTCAATGAGTTGGTGGCTCTGATACCCTACAGCGACCAACGGCTTCGTCCGCAGAGAACGTAAGTTTGTAGTAAGTGAGGAGTTACATCTTTGCAAAGAGCAGACGGGGCTCTTTGGTCATTTGCTGCTGCATCTGAACACTTCACGTCGCCTCTCTCTCGACTAGTGGGTTATTTTAATCCAAGTATGTGAACAAATACCAATTTTACTGTAATTTTAAATACATCCTGTGAAATCCCCCTGTGGGGTGAGCATGGAAACAATGATCCTACTCACACGCTTCATCCCCCCACCCTTCACTGGAGCTTTTATAAAGAAACTGCCTCGCTGACAGCGAAAATAGATTGTGAAAGCGCTATGGGGGCAAAAATGATTCTTTGGTTACTCATTACCAAAAAATAAACTGCGCAAAGGGCAATTTCCGATATCGAGAAGGTTAGAGCAGCGCTTCTGTGTGTCTGCCAGGGAAGAACAAATACGTGTGTTCTTTGCCGTGAGGTTGGGTTTCAGCCCCCAGGCCTCTCGCGGCCGCGGATGCGGTGTCAGGGCAACGGCGCTGACCCTTCCCTGCCTCTTCCAGGAAGCTCTACGTCGTGCTGTCGGTGCTGCTCTGCCTCCTGGTATCGGGGCTGGTGGTTTTCTTCCTCTTCCCCCACTCTGTCCTGGTGGATGACGACGGTATTAAAGTGGTTCAGGTTTGGTTCGACAAGAAGAATTCCGTCGTCGTTCTTGCCATCACGGTAAAGTTTTTGGGTCTCTGTATTCCTGAGGGAATAAATTCTGCGCTGAGCTGCCAGGAGGGTCGCTGCTACTCCCCCCTTTCTCCATCCAGGCCACCCTACGGATCAGAAACTCCAACTTCTACTCAGTGACGGTGACCAGCCTGACCAGCCAGGTGCAGTACATGAACACGGTGGTGGGAACCCAGCAGATCACCAACGTCTCCAGCATCCAGCCGCTGAGCGACAAACTGGTATCCCTCTTTCATTGCGCTTGCTGTAGAAACATCACCACAGCGAGTGTGAAACCTGCGTGTTAATTTGATTAAAATCTCTCTGTACCTTAAAGCTTCACTTGGCAAAACAGTTTTCTGGCCAGAGCAGCCTGTGCTTTGTGTGCACCAGCTGAAAGGCAGCAGCAAGGAGGAAAAACTCTGAAATGGGTGGATTTAAGTGCATAAGAATTTTTTTTCTTTTATCTTTTTCAGGTGAATTTCACTGTGAAGGCAGAGCTGGGTGGACCTTTCTCCTATGTGTAGTAAGGATTTATCCTTATCATCTCCTGGAGGGTCGGGAGGCTTTGCAG
>NW_010098303.1:0-219 GCF_000699245.1 Pterocles gutturalis
TCCAGCTCCCTGTTCCAGGACCAGACCCTCTCCTGGCTGGTTTTCCCCCAATTTCCCCAACCCTGGTTCTCCCGGCTGCTCCAGGGGCTGCTCCAGTGTGCCAAGACCTTTTCTCCTGCCTGACACACGGAGGCTGGGCTGCACCGAGCTCCCGGCACTGCCAGTGCCGCTGGGGAGGTGACAGTGCCACTGGGGAGGCAGCACGGCCCCCAGCTCCCG
>NW_010098304.1:0-445 GCF_000699245.1 Pterocles gutturalis
TACTGTTGACCTGTAGGAAAAAACCTTTCATTCCTTGCCTACTGCTAACAGAATGGTGTAGCAAATCCAATATTATTGATTGACTCTTTGCGGTAGTTAACACTTGCAACTTCCACCAATGTTGAGCATGTAACTATAAGTGCTTTTTTTTTTTTTGAAGGAATATTAATAATTCTCATACTGTGATTGACATTAAGGTATCTAATGTTACTCTGAAAGTGTGAGTTAACCCTTGTAATGTTTTTGTGAAATGGATGAAGGTAAAAGTTTTGCAGGTGGTGAACAGAGACATAAAATTAAATATTATTTCCAGATTACCGAGTAGATCTATGGTAAAAGTATGTACTGGATTTAAATATCTTTTCTTGAGTTGCTAATTTTGTTTCTGTACAAAAACTAAATGAAAAAAACCCACCACCCAGTATTCTGAATTTGGCCCTGAAAT
>NW_010098305.1:0-335 GCF_000699245.1 Pterocles gutturalis
CCGTGCTGGGCATTTCCGAAGTGTCCTCCGCTGTGCTGAGGGTTTCCAAAGTTCCTGCGGTTAATTTTGCCCAGTTGGCACCCGCTTCAATATTTAAACTTGTCCTTAGGCAGCGGAGCTCTGTGCAGAGGGAGAAGGGGCTCAGGACCCCTTTAGCCGAGGTGTGGAAAAATTTCAGAAGTTTCAACTCTTTTTTTTTCTTTTCCGTAGAAGTCTCTGATCAAAGCGGTTTCTCCTGCCGGAGTTAGTCTCAGGGTTTCTTGTCGCGTTTGGTTCGGTTACCAGACTTCTTTTCCTGGGAGATGTTCGGGTGGAATATTTTCTGCAAAGTCCCC
>NW_010098305.1:372-39692 GCF_000699245.1 Pterocles gutturalis
TCTGACTCAGGTTTTCTTACTTCTGCACAAAACGCTGCTCATCAGAAAAATAGTCTGTTGGCTTGTTTGTAGCCGTTGAGCTTCCAAACTGCCTGGTCTCATTCATGAGACAGACCTGAATGTGGTTGTACCCGATCTGCGAGGATTTAGCTACATTTCACTAGAAATATAACTCTGTAAAGCATTGAATTCCCACTGTTAGGCATCAGCCTCCTCTCCATCACCTACGCAGTACCTACTAAATTGTTTACTAACTGCTTACAACTCGCTTGGGTGAGTGTGGATGCCTCTAGGTCTGGGGTACAGATTTCTGCTGCAGTGGAACTACCAAACGTCTTGGGTCCCTTTCCTACCTAGCTATCAGAGTTACACTGGTGATTCAGGCTGTAAAAATGAGAAATAACTAACTACCGAAGAGAAAAGTGTTGCTGCAGCATCACAAACTTGCACGTTTAAAACACTGCATCCTAAGGTACAAGAATATTGCGAAGAAGAGAGGGTAGTATTCAATATAATGGCACCTGAACAGCCAGATGGGGAAGGTTCTTAGAAAATCTTTCAGTTTTATGAAGGGTACATATGCTTTTACTTTGATACATGAAGATTCGCAGTAGTGATAGTGCTTGTTTGATGGAAAATATTTCAAGAACTTTCCATGGTATTCACAAAATGGTCAGATTACATTTCAGCAGCTGTAGCGTGCATCTGATCTTATGAATAAAAATCAAACTTTCAAACATTTTGTGGAATTGTTCTGGAAACTGATTTGTCATTCTGTCTTCCTTGATGGAGATAAGCAGGTGCCAGTTATTCATGATTACTAATTTCTGGTGTTTAATTTTTGCTTTAATTTTCCCTTTGTTTTGTTTTCATAGTTACCTTGCTTAGTGTTTCACAGGAAAAAAAAAAAAGTGCTGTCAGCTTACATTAAAATCAATCCCATCTTAAAAGGCAGCATCCTCGTAAGTCATACCAGCCCAAAAAGTGGGATAAATCAAATTTACTTGGAATCAACTAACTCATCGTATCATAATGTCATGTCTTATCAAAAGTGAGTGGAGCACAAATTAGGACTTAAAAGGCATTTTGTTAAAAAAAAAAAAAAAGTCAAGTGATTTCAACCTAAAAAGGATTCACGATGAGGCATCCAGAAGGAGAATTACATTTGCACATCAGATAAACTTTATGATACACTGCAAAAATTACTGACCGTACCAAGCTGATTTTCCTTTACAGGAGGAAATTCTGAGTCGGTGGAGCATACTAAGCTTAATGTATGTGGAAGGCACTGAAATTTGGAATGCACTGAGGCTCACCATTGGTAATAAGAGAATTGGGAAAATGTCACAGGTTGTGTTAATAGCAGTGTTGTGGTAGCCATGGTAATATAAAATATTAGTGTGGTGCTGTAGGGATCTTTCTATTAGACCAGTGGATAACATCAGGAATAAAAAGAGGCTGGGAGGTGGAACCCCACCAAAATTTGATTTATCTAAGCCTTTTCTCTGGGTTTGGAATACAGTGAAATTCTTCCAGACTATCAAGTCTGTCCTCAGCCAGGTTACAACTCCTGTAATTTTATAGATACATCTAAAATCTGAGAAGAGAAGAATATGGAGAAAGGGGAAATGATATGGGAATGAGATGGAGAAAGGAAGTGAGGAGAAGGGAATCCAGCCAGGAGGGTGGTAGGACTGGGGAGAGGTCCTGCGGTTGAGGTTGTGCCATTTAAGCCATGAATGGGTATGATCTCCTTTGTTTATGCTTCAGTCAGTTTCTTCCTGAGGAAGTTTATGGACCTGGATTCCCTTGCAGTTATCCTGTGAAGGAGTTACAGCTGTTGCAATAAGCAAATTTCAGAAGCCTGAGAAAAACCTTGTAACAGTTTATGAAGCTGAGAAGACTACAGTTGCTACCTGCTCTCCCTCTAGACGTGCAGGGGCTCATCACAGGTCCCATCTCCAACCCCTGAGTGGGTCTGTTTCCTTCCCACAGCTCTCTCCAGCCTCTGAGCTCCACCTTGGTGTCATGCCTAGGCTCCAGCACCCCTTTTTGGTCATACTTGTTGGGTTTTTGTGGCTGTGCTGCTGTGGAGCAGCATTGTCTGAATCCACTGTGCTGTCTGGTGTGATTACCTAGGGGTTAGCCGGATTACACAGATCCCCAGATAACAGCATTTGGATAATCTTCACAAAGGTGTGGTGTTGTCAGTGAAAAGTGTCTAAGTGTAGTATTAATGAGCTCATTGCTTGTTATTAATTGACGTAGGGTCTGTGGTGGAGCTGCTGGCTGGTTGTGTTGGGTTTTGGTGGCAGATCACTGAAGTGCTGTCTCTGGCTATGGACCCTTTCACATGTGGTTTTAGTGTTCCAGATCTGATGATGTTCAAGCGCTGATGTGATGAAACAGCTCGCCAGCAAGGTCTTGCCAGAGGTGGTCCTGTAAAAGTAGACTTTATACTGAATGGGAAAATGTTGTCAGATAACTTAAAGCTCAAATTCCCTGAGTGATGGCATATCACACATTCAAATTTTTATTTTTTTCTTTGTGTGATTTTTTTTTTTTTTTAAAGCTATTTTAAAGAAGGAAAGACAAACTGTCATAAACATTACTCCTCTCTGGAGTCACAAGCACTTCTAGAACTTCAGTCTTTATTCCACTTAGCAGGAAATTTATTGTTTTCAGTGTCCTTTGACCATATTTAAGTGAAGGCTGGAACCAAATTGCTTTGAAATGGAATCTTCAGGTTTAAGGTTCAGATGATGTGAGTCTGGATTACTCACCCTCGTAGCAGAAACACAAACCAGGTGAAATAAATGTCTCCTTTTGATGACTGCTGATGGCCTTCAGTGAGTAAGGAGGTTTTACAAGCTTGATGTTTGAAACCAGGTGTACCAAGTACTGCTGTACTTCACCAGACTGGGCTCCAGCTTGGCCATCTGTTGGAAAGTATTCTAAAAAAAAAAAAAAAACCAAAAACCCAAAAAACACTGTACTACAGAGGTGTATATTCTCAGATTTGAGTTTATGTCTCAAACCTAGATAATAAGTATTAGTATTTTACATGCCAAAGAGATGCTTCCAAGGTCGTGGTGACATTGCCATTTATTGATGTTACTTAAGAACTTAGCTATCGTTGGAGAGGCAAAATTACAGAGGAGGGTGAAAATATATCGAGGAATTTAGGACAGTGGTTAGAAGGATGTGTGATAAGAGGTAATTAAAGACAGAAATTGTGAAGTGCGATTTCAGTGGCTGGTTTTATAGGCAATCAGTGATGTATGTATGTCCTCAGTTGGGTATGTGATTGCTTGCACAAAACCCTGACACTTCTGGGGTCTGGGCAGAACTGGGTGAACTGACAAGTGAGCTCTTTCTTACCCAGATAATTATTTTAAGTTCAGTAGTTTTGGAAAGCTTTAGTATAATAGAAAGGAAAGTGGTAGAAACACACAAACTATTTACAAGGGTAAAATGCATTTTTAAAATTCAAACTGAGGTGTTAAGTGCGAAAAGACTACATGTAAACTTGTTTAGTAGCAGACCTTTTTTTACTGTAGAGTTTCTGCTGATGCTCCTGCAGGTTGAAGTAGCTGTCCTCCAAAGACTTTGAGGAAAGCCCTTATTCACACAGGGGCTCTTTTGAAGGGTTATGTGACTGCTGCTATGTACATTTGAGCATATGTCATACCTTTAAGGTTCACGTGGACCCTGATCTTTCTCCATTTAAAGAAAGGGGCAAAACTCATGTTGACTTTGGTGAAATAAATCTGCAGCTTGGAAGTGTGTGTTCCTCTAGCACCTTGTTACGAGTCCTTTTATCTGTTGTTTGCAGTTGAAGAAAATAAGTTTCTCTTTATCCTATTGACTGTAAAGGTTGTATGCAATTTTAATTTGTTAATTTAGAATTATGGCTATCTGTAGGAATGCTACTAATTTAGATAGCAGAATATTGTCTGTGTTACAGTAGCATACTTTGAATCCCAGGATGTTGTTGCTTTTTTCCTAGTTTTCATGTATTAATCTGTTCTTTAATGGTCTTGTTCCTTCAAATGCAATTAAAAAAAATTTGCTTTGAGAACTCATTTTAATTGCACTTTCGCAAAACATTCTTAATGATGAACAATGAAGATGAAAATATCAGAACTTGGCTATTTTTATGCAAGTCATGCAGACTATTGAGTCTGTCTTTAGTGTGAGTTTGGGCTAAGTGTAGACATTGCAGAACTAGGTTCTAAATTTGTAAGTGCAATTAGGAACTAATTGGATTTTTTAAATATAATTAGTCAAATAATGACTATGCACCTTCTGTCCAACCCACTAGTTTGTTTTTTAATTAAACAAGCTGAAATTTTTTTTTTTGGCCTTAAATTCTCTCTGTTGAAAAGGTGGAATTATCTGTAAGTGTAGTTATATTCCAGCTAGGTGGTTGGTTGTTGACAATGTGAAAAATTCCCAAGAAGTATCAAAGCTTCCTAAATGCTGTAAAGCAGAATCTTCCTTTTTTAGGTAGCTGGTAAAGTGAAATAACCAGGAGTCATTCCTGTAAAATCAGCCATTCATCCCAGCCGTGATCCCACTGAGAGGGCACCGTGGCTTTGTGCACATGAGGATGCTCCGGAGCCTCTGGGGAAGGGCTGTGTGCGAGCAGGATTGGACCTCAGTAATAAAATTCCAATGAAACTCAGTCAGTGCCTTTTAATTAGGTTTAATGGGAACTGGGAAGGATCATTAGAAAGACAAACACTTGCTTTTTGCCTGTAATATGTTCACTATATTATTAATCTGATTTAATTTTTAAGATCCTCATAGCAGGAATAAGATCTTTCTGTGTACCTGGGAAGTGTTATATGGGTCTGTTGTGTTTTGTTGTTATGTATGCCATTGCTTCCCAAGCAGTATGGCAGTATAGAAAGAGAGTTGGGCTCTGGGTGTGGTGTTTATGAACCCTACCAATCTGAGGATAGAATTGGAAGCTAGAAAGAAGGCTATATGTCTCTTCGGTAATCACATTTTTATTGACTGTTTTGTAGTAAGTTGTAGCTGTGAATTAATAACAAAACACTGCCATATGTAAGCGTGCTAGTAACTAACAGGGCTTTTTAAAGATGATGTAATGCCAGTCTGCAAGTGAGGTACACTTTGTATTTTGAACTGAATAGAAATAAAAATCTCAGTCTAATTCTCTGAGGTGGAAAAATAGAGATTACAGTATTACGAGTTCTAGATACGGTACATTGAGTCCTGAAATGTGCTTTCAACACCCGCCAGATGTTCCTAAACATCTCACGTGCTGCTTCCGGCTGAATGATGTGGCCTTCCAGAGGAGCCAAACTGTTGAAACTCAGCTTCACTTCAGAAATAAGAATGTACCGATTTCCTCTCCTTGATAACATCAATGTATTTTGGACTATCTATTGCCTTATTGTCAGTAGGACATCCCTTGGTAACTCTTGTGCCCGGTGCAGTTGAATGACTTATGCTTCAAGTATAATAGGATAAGTGCTACAAGATAAGTGTTGAGCTTTAAGGATAAGGAGAGTATGTATAATTCCTCAAGGTTTTCACCACCATAGAGCTCTTTTTTTTTATATAGCAGTTCATAAGCTTTAGTATTGTTTTTCCTTGAATGAACAAAGAAAACTTTGAGAATGAAAAGGTACAGGTTTTTTTTTTTTTCAGTGATCTATTGGAGGTGAGATAGACCATCTGCAAGACAAAAGCTGATGCAATACTTTGCAAACGCAGCATTTATCACATGAGATGTTCTGTCAAGGAGGAAGACTGTTCTATTAACATCTTCACACACTCCCACAGAACAAAAAGATACCTGTACATCTTTCCTATAATGTTTTATGATTTTAATTTACCTACCTGCAAACTAGCAAAAATACTCTCGTCAACAATTTTAAAAATACAGTTCTGATGTTGTCAAATGGTTTGTGCTCCTACTATTCTCGGAGGCTGGGATATGGTGGAGAGGACTTGTTTTTCCACCTGTAGGTTGCCTAACATGCAGGCAAGTATTTTTCCTCAAACATGGTTCTGAATTTCTAAGGGACTGCAAGTATCACATTCCTGATTCATCCTTACTCAAGTGTACCTTTCTGAAGAAATGCTGTGGTGTTGCATAGTCATGAAAATAAAAGTTAAAAAAAGTTACACTAATGCAAGAAGATCCTGAAAAATCACAGTAATTTTCTACCTGATAGATAGGTTTCCCCAAAACACCTACCTGTTTTTGCTTGCAGATACTGGGAAGATAAAAAGAGGAGAGAGCAAAGGAAGATCACAGCTAGTTGGATGCTCTTTTGCATATGTAAACACACACTGATTTACCCAAAATATATTGGTATTTGTCTAAAACTGTGTGCTTATGAAATGAAAGTATGTCATTTGCCGGTGGAGCTCTTTATTCTCTGGAGAACAACAGTTTTTATTTATGTTTTACTGTGCTAACAAATAGTTTACAAACCTGAATCTACACCACTGAAGTCAATGGTTTCTTTGTTTTGTCCTTAGTGGTTTTATGGTCAGGCTGCATAAGTGTAAGGAAAATTCAGATGATTTTATGAAAATTAAGACTTAATTAGAAGGCAGTTAATTAAATGATAGTCTGTATTGTTCTATGGCTTTTATTCAAGAAATAGATATTTTTTGCATTATTTTTATTCTGAACTTTGATTCCATTTTGCCTAAGTTCCTTATATTGAACCCAGTTTTAAATTTCCCACATCTAATTTTAGAATATGTGGATCACAGCCTTGATTACTTTTTATCAGTTTGCAATAATCTTCTAGAAGGTGAGTTGTTATTACATAAATTATTTATTTTTAATAAATTGTTATTTTCTAATTTAAAAAAAAATCGATTTTTGTGAAGAGATCACCTTCTCATGAGGTCAGAAAACCAGAGGAAATTAGAGACAGCTCAATATGCTAAGATGTGTACAGTCTCCTTCTTGGAAGTGATCAGGTTAGTTGAAACTAGTTCTGTGTAATACGGATGAAGCTGCTGTTTTGTTTAGGTGAAGCACTGTACTTTTCATTGTGGAAAACTTGTCTTGCTTCCAGTGGGTTTTGGTGATCTGTAAGGAACACAAAGGTAGTGCCTTCTCATGCAGCACGTTGGTTCTCTGTGAATCTTTGCAAACTTATCCAGGAATGGGCACACTTGACCTTCTTTTGAGACCTATCCTAAAGTAGCTATTTTTTCCAGCAGTATTTCATAAAGCAAAACTAGGGATGGGTCAAACCTGTGTGTTCTCCAGTGCTGATACCAGTGTACTCAGGGAGACTGACCTGGCTTCTGAGTTCATCAGAAACACTTGGTTTAAAATATGCTTATTTTGTGTAACTGCATTGAAGTTGTTTTTGAGCGATGTTTGCAGGCAGTAGGAGTTAAGGACTGTAAGCAAGGCAAGAAGGCTGCAAAACTGGATTCATTCCCCTTGGGTCCCACAAAAAAAGCCGAGTGTTTTATTCTTATATGCAGATTACAGAAAGGATGGTGAACAGTGACTGGTTTGCTCATCGTAGTGTCTTATTGCAGTAGTCTTAGGCAAAACACTTGAGGCTGCAATATTAAATCATATACAAGGGAGATGAGGCAAGTTGAGACCACAGAAGTGTGACAACTAAGGCACTATCCCATGCCTACAGCTTGTTGGGTTGAATTGCTTTTACACTTTGATAGAAAGAAAACTAGGCTACGTCGGAGCAGGAGGGTATTTTGCAGGCAGCGTCTTGGGGGTTAACCTCAGCTGCAGCAGTTATAGCAGGACAGGGCTGCTGTAAGCTACCCATATGGGAATGTATTGCATGTATATGCATGTTTATCTAAAACCTTGGATATATAGGGGGATCCATCAAAGGTTACTATTGCTAAGTAAAGCAAAGCCAGGAATATGTGGGGTTTTTTGAGCAGACACAAATCTTACACCCTGACCTGAGTGGCCCATTATCCCATTTCTTCAAACTGGAGCAAGCTCTTCAGGTCGGTGTGTGTGTACAGACCCATCTGAATGAACTCCGCGCCTCACACTTGCAACATTACATCTCTTTCTCCAGGTTTCGAACTGCTGTGACTTGAACAGAGTTGACAGTATGCAATATTACCCATTTACTCTGTAGATTATACTCCTCTGGAGAATTGGTGTCAGCTAATCTGCCACCTCTACATTTTCCCAGAGACCTGCTAACTGCATCTCCGGTAATATCGCAGGAGAGTGTCAGATCTAGGTTTCTGTAATTTTCTTATTTATTTCCCCCAGATTTCTAAGCATGTATGTCTGGATCTCTAGCCTTTGTCACTTATTTTGTCCTGTGAATAGTTTCCTTTGTGTAGAAATTCTGTCTGTCAATACCCAATTTTGGCCATTCTTAAGGCAGTAAGAAGTTTGAAGCAGATGGTTGTCAACAGATGATGACGACAAAATTCTGCAATACTGCTCAAATACAAACTGTGAGGCTCAGTATTTAAAGCACATTTGGGCGTACAAAACCTGCTTATATTTCTAATGCCACTGCTACATTTGCTGTGGAATATTCTAGGTACGATTCATGTGTTTCCGTGATAACAAATAGTTTCTTTTACTGAAAACAGCAGAACTCCCCATACCAATTAGCAGTATTCAGTAATGAGTAAAACACTATGAGCCATGTTATGATTTTATGTCAGTTAGAATCGTTAAATGCTCCTCAATGCAACCGCACTGATTTGCATTAATTGGTGGCCTGTCTTCTCACAAAAGTATCATGCTGTGTCAGAAGTGCTGTGCAAGAAGTTATAATACAGCGACACTCGCAGTGATTGCCTGTGGTTGCTGTTCTGTTGGTGACTGGTGTTCTGAAGACGACCAGTGAAAGGCTTCAAAATTCAGGAGAACTTGATATGTGGCTGTGAATCTTAGAAATAGAACTAAAAGCTTTTTGCTGAAGAGCTAGTAAGTATGGGACAACTTGCATTCGAATTGCTTCTGCATCACATTTGCGAATCCAACAATTCAAAGTATGTGTCTATGAAACGCATGATGCAAATATCCAAATTTTTGAGAGTGTCTTCTGCAAGTTTATATATCTTTATGAAAAATGCCAGAGTGTAATAGATCAACAGTCTGTTTAGCCTCAGAGTAGCCAGTTTTTTCTAAAGATAGCATGACATGTCCTTGGTGGTCCTAGGAGTAAATTAACCCTGGAGAGTGCTCGCTCTTGAAGCCAGCTCATGGCTCCTGGGTTTTGGGGAAGGAAATACCTGTCTGTTGAGCGTGGTCATCTTGAAGTGGTCACCACTGCCTGATTGTGCCTTCATGCGAGTAGTTTCCCCTTACTAGTTTTAAAAATTCCATTTCCATTTTATTCCATTTGGTATCTTGTTTTATGTTGAATAGAAAAATTGTCTTACTGAAGTGGAAGTCTTTGAATATTTGTATTTCAT
Organism: Pterocles gutturalis; assembly: GCF_000699245.1. Taxonomy (NCBI): domain Eukaryota; kingdom Metazoa; phylum Chordata; class Aves; order Pterocliformes; family Pteroclidae; genus Pterocles; species Pterocles gutturalis. Next base: position 9,808 of record NW_010098305.1, read on the forward strand.
GTGATGCCTGAGAAGCAAGCACTGGCCATGGGCTTTGTGTTCATACTGTGGGCAAGCAGAGTGGTAATTCTACTCATTCACTTCTGATTTCACATTGGCACCTCAAGTAGGTTATCTTTTTTTTCTGCCTATCAAATTTACAAAATACCATGCCTGGGAAAATCTCTTCAACTTCAGGTGACCAGGTGCTGCCAAGTTTATCAGAGAGTAACAGCTTTTGACCATCCAGGTGCCTGTTGAACGCTGCTTTCATTTGGGATTGCAGCCTCAGGGAAACAAATGGACTCGAAGTGGATAATGGAAACGGTCAGAAGCAGGGTGGGTTACTGGTTAAATTACAGGATTATTTTATTTATTATAGAGCAAGAAAGGTCACATCCAGAACAAAAAAAAAAAAACCCAGCAGCTTCCACAGCACTTCTGAACCAAAAAGAGCTTGTGTTCCTGAGTAGGTGAGGAGATAAGCAGCAACTTTTGGCCTGTGCAAGTATTGTCTTTTATAAGCCATGGGGAAATCAAGCTTCCTTCTTTCTTTCCTGAAAATACAGGAGCCTCCTTGAAGCACTTGCTTTTGGGAATGAATGTATTAGTGAAGAATTCATGGATGATCCAGATCTAATTTTTATAGGAATGAATGGTTACGTGCTGTGGGACTTCAGGTCTGCGTGGGTGTATTTTACATTCACCTGCCTCATTCTAGACTTAAAGAATTACTTTTTTTGTGACTGATAAATAGCAGAAGGTTTAAAGCAGCTCATCCCAATAGAAATTGCTGCCACTGTAAGGGGAGAAAAAAAAAATGTCAGCAGTAGTGCAGTGATGTTTTAATAACACAAAGTAATCCCCTCATACCTCAATAATAAAGTTGCATGGGCGGCAGTTCACTTTCTTGTCAGCATCTTTCTATTGACACCGTTCTGTCAAAAAGATGAAGAGTAAAACACAACTCTGTTTCCTCTTATGGTAAATGTATTCTGCAAAGCTTTTGTGAAATACAAAGCATGTGAACTTTGCGGGTAGTGTTTGCATTTGAGACTTGGGGGAAAATTTATGTGAACTTTGTGCTGTGGAAATCATTGCCCTTTAACTGGTTGTATTAAAAATAAGCACATCCCTCAAAACTGTATTTTGCAGAGTAGTCTAATCTTTAGGATCTCTCCTGTTTTTTATGAGCAGGAGTGTATAATTATTGGTATAAACTGAGTTAAAAATTGGCCACTTTGAATGCCTAGATAGACCTAAAATTTTTTCTGAGCTGTTGATGTTTAAAACCAACAGACAAAAACCAAACCCTGGCAAACTAAGCTAGAGTGCTCTGCAGTTGTGGGCTGAAACTGTTTAATAACATAGTCCAAAAGCCCATTAATATTGATCATCTTAATTCTCTCAGTAGCCTGAATACTGGCTCTAATTACAAGAGGAATAAAAAGCAGTCTATGTTTTTAGATGTAAAAGTCTAATGGACCACGAAACATCCCAAAACATAACATCATAGAATCACAGAATGGTTTGTGTTGGAAGGGACCTTAACGATCATTGAGTCCTAAACCCCCTGCCATGGGCAGGGACACCTCCCACCAGCCCAGGTTGCCCAAAGCCTCATCCAGCCTGGCCTTGAACCCCTCCAGGGATGGGGCATCCACAGCTGCTCTGGGCAACCTGGGACACTGCCTCACCACCCGCACAGGAAAATATTTCTTCCTGATATTTCATCTAAATCTCCCCTCTTTCAGCTTAAAACCCTTAGCCCTCGTTCTGTTGCTACACTCCCTGATAAAGAGTGCCTCCCTTCACAAGCAGTAAGCAGAAGGTATGTGTATGAATTTCATTAGCCAGTAACAATATGCGTATGATTATTTTCTGCTAGACCAGCCGGGCTCGTATTCTTCCCAAGGTTAGACCTTCTACCTCCCCTTTGCAGGCTTTTCTGCAGAAGTAGCTGAGGCCAGCTTTTGCAAAACTGTTAAATATGATTTTTAAAGGAAAGTACCTGAACAGTTGTGACTAGGCAAAGCACTGCAGGAAGGACTGGAGTTTGGCTTCAGCTGCGTCCGTGCTGGTGGTGGTGCAGAGTTGCTCATGGACACGTTCTTCAAGTTTACTGGGTGAGTGAGGCAGGCTCTGGGAATGGGGCTAGTTCTTTGAGTAAAGGTAAGTATACATTTAAATGCATACACCTTAGGAAAAAAGGAAACATCTGTATTTTTCAGGGCAGTGATAAAGGTGAGAGTGGGGAAGAAAGTCTCTCTCCTTTTTCCTTCCCTCTTTGCTCTTAGTAACCCTTTGATTGCCAGATAATCTGATCGGAGACAGAGGTGCTGGAGGTGGCAGTGCTGGTGCGCTCTGCCTGCTTCAGCTGTGTCCTGGGTTTTGCCTGGAGGAGGGTGCCCACTCCTCAGACCTTTTTCCCTGCTAGGGCCAGACAACTGACTTTGATTTATGTTGGCTTTCAACCAAATAATGAGTAAAACAGGGAGGGGAAACCTGAGCAGACCTTGGCTGTGGCAATATTGCCCTTGGGGCTGAGGTTGCTCTTTCCTTGCTCTCATGGAGCAGGTGATGCTAAAGCTTGAGTTTGATCTTAAGTTTCAGTGGCAGAGATTGGGAGAAGATGGGCTAGTAATGGTCCAGGGAGGACAAGCTGTGTCCCTGGAAAAGCAAAGATATTGCTGTAGAAGGAAAAACCAAGGGATTTCCTTCCCTGAGCACTCATGCTGGGCTCTCCTGTGTCTGGAGGAACAAAAGGAGAGGCTCATGGAGCCTCCCTCTTGTTAAATTGGCAATCTCCCTCTTGTTAAATTGGCACAGCTGATGTATTCTGCTAAAATGTGTTCATCACACTGTTTAAAACAACCAGGTTAGAGATCTACTGACAATAAATGAAGATGTACTGTTTTCAGTGTCATTGGGGCACCTAATACAGGTTTGGAATGCTAACTGGAATTTGTGAAAGGGGAAAAAAATCTCCCGGTGCCATTTAATTAACTATCTGGCTAATATTTCTCCCTTTTTATTGAAAAATCTGTAAGTTGCAATTGGCTTCAAGCACACTCTTGTACAACTCTGCCAAGAGTTAGCAAATAAACACATTAAAATACAGAAAGCCTTGTGCAGCTCTACATGTACCAGATAAAATCATACCTTGAACTGTGGAGATGGTTTCTTGTAACAAGTCAGCAAACCAGAGTATAATAATATAAAGTGATTAGAAGAAAATCAGTATTTATTTTGTAGGAATAGCAGGACTATCTCTTGGTAAGAGTGTCTGTGTGTGATAACTATACAGATCAGTGCAAATGTGAGCAGTGTGTTTTTTGGTTTTTTTTTAACTTAAAATGTACTGGTAGCCTGATGTAAATAACCTACTCTATGCAAGTAACACTGCAGAGGCCATTTAATTACTTATTCTCTGTATTATATTGTTATTCTAAGTGACACTATAAGCTGTGATCAAAATACAGGAGCTGCAAGCTGAATTTTGAATTTGAATCAAATTTGTGGATTAATGCCTTACAAGATTTAATGAAAAAAAAAGTGTACTGTCTTTTTGGAGAGCTCATTTAAATCAATTGTCATATAATTTGCCCAAGCAACCTTGAGAGGGAACAGTATGGATTGTGAGTCCTAACTCTCTTTTTGGGATGCCCCATAATTTTAAACTGGAAGTTTCTGTGCTTTGCTTGTAGTGGTCCCTCCCCAGCTTCCCTTGGGAGTGCTGCCCATGGGCTGTGGGGCTGCTGCAGCTCCCCGACACTTGCAGAGATGGTACCTGCTGGTTGGGGAACTGCTGGTGTGTTTTAAAAAAATTAAAAAAAAAAAAAAAAAATTCTGGATTTGTCATTTGAGATCAAAGCATTGGCATCAAATGAAGAGTTTGGGTTTTAGTTTAAAATGCTGCAGACAGCGTTTTTTGGGCACAGAATATGTAAAGCTCAGCTTTTCTGTAAGACCTACCAAAGGGGAAAAAATCCAAGCCTCTCTGGTGACACATCAGTGCCGTGTCAAGTGACTATGTTTTGGGGAGATTGAGAACAAGTCTGTAAGAGTTTAAAAAACAGCTAAAAGAAATCAAAACCTGCTGAATTAGCTTTATTATGTCTCTCATAGCCACAGGAGCTCTTGCAGTCCCTCTGGTCAGGCTTCCAGCAGTAGCTCTCAGGTTGAAAGGTTAACGACTCATTTACTAAGCAGTGCAGTTTTCTTTCATTTTTCATTTATAATTATCTCTACTCCTTTAAAAAATAAAAGGCCCTTCCAAAGCATATTGTACTTATGTGTTATTGCTGTCAATTAAAGTTATTAAATCATGGCTCCTTAAAAGTGAAATCTGAGTGTGCATTAATATATTCAGTCATAGTCACTCTGTTATAGAAGTGATGAATATAGTATCGAGGCAGCTCTGGACATCGGCAGATGTCTCTTTCTAAGGATTGAAATGTTAATTTCATACACATTTTTTGTGGCTTCTGGGGGAAGGATGGACATGAAAGGAAGAGCCTTAAGGATGGTGGAGTAGGGGAGCGGAGCAGATCCAGCTGCAGTACTGGCTGTGGTGGTGAGTTGCTGGGGCAGGAGCTCAGTGTGAGAGCTGGAGAAAATTCAGGGGAACAGATGAGATGGTGATGCATTGTATGTAGGGGTAATAAAAGATAAGAGCTGCATCATGAGCCCTGGCTAGAGGGGTAATGAAGAGGAAAGAGGAATCACCAATAAGTTGCAAATGATAGGCCTAAAAGACTTAAAATACTGATGGTGGTTTCAGGAAATGGAAGATGACAAGGGCAAAAGCCAAAATTTTCACAGACATTTGATACGTTATTCATGTTCATGCTCCTTTGTGAATTCCTTAAATTAGCAATTTCACTTTTCTGCAAGTCTACTGTACTTTGACTCTTAACTGAATTAAGTCCCATTATAAGTGACATCTTTCCAACAGTCGGAATACAGGTTAGCGCTCCCGAGAGGGGTGCTTTAATGAGGTTGTTGCTATGACAGCTCAGCTTCAGGTGGCACACATGCCACTTCGAAATACCCTCTCTCCCCTAAAATACTACAGCAACTTCTGTGAGCAGGTCTTAAAACCACTTCCCTTTTAGCGGAATTTATGACCGGCACCTTTATATTTCTGTTCTCCCAGTGATGCAGCTGAGGCTTTGACATTCTGCGCTGTTTATTTCTGCATTTCTTTCAGAAATGTTAATAGCAATGCATGGTTTGACAAGTTAAGGAAACAACAAGATGTTAACTCTATGATGGTTTCAAAGGATGCTCAACGGACTAAGTCAACAGATAATACAGGAACAGGCACATATCCTACAGCATTTACAGTGGTTTCAAAGGATGCTCAATGGACTAAGTCAACAGATAATACAGGAAGAACAGGCACATATCCTACAGCATTTACAGTGGAAATGGATGGGGCCTGTGTTTCTTAAATTCACATTGGAGAACTTTTCAAGGGATGGCAACTGTTTATTATATGCTGTGGCAAGTGGTAGAAATACAAGCGTTCCCATTACAATATAGCTGTTTAGGTTTGTTTATTATATGCTGTGGCAAGTGGTAGGAATACATGCGTTCCCATTACAATATAGCTGTTTAGGTGGGTACAACCATTTGCCTCTTCAGAGGAGCTGGCTGTAGTCTATGTCTGTGCTGCTTACAATGTCTCTTGATATCTAAAAGATGTTAAATCATAGAATCACAGAATGGTTTGGGTTGGAAGGGACCTTTAAAGATTGTCAAGTCCCCCCCCCTGCCATGGGCAGGGACACCTCCCACTAGCCCAGGTTGCCCAAAGCCTCATCCAGCCTGGCCTTGAACCCCTCCAGGGATGGGGCATCCACAGCTTCTCTGGGCAACCTGGGCCACTGCCTCACCACCCGCACAGGAAAAAAATTTCCTAATATCTAATCTAAATCTACTCTCCTTCAGATTAAAACCGTTACCCTTCATCATGCAGTTATATTGTTCAGAAAGACTTTTAAAGAGGTAAATGCTGGTGTAGAAGCCAGCAGTGAGGGGCTGCTTCTGTTGCCTTCAGTGCAAAAGCCGGGCAGGCACTGGGATTGTGTTTGCTTTACCACTGCTGCCTCCCCAAGTCATGTCAGCTCCCTGGGCTGGAGAGGGAAGCCTGTCCTCTTGGAAACCAGTTCACCCCATCCCTGCCTCTCTCCACTGGATCTGTTGTTGTCTAGTACCCACTTTTTCACAGCTAAATGTGGGTAAGGTAGTTCCAAGCCCAAGGCTTTGGACTTCAGTATTGTCCAGAGTAATGATACTTAATATCTTTTGGGGAAAAAAAGTAGCAAAAGTCTGAACCACAATTCGAATATGTTATTTCATGAAAATGTTGGGCTAGCCTTTAGGAAGGATGGTGGCAGAGTAAGTAGTCAGTATTGTGAATATTTCTGTGTTGTTGCTTGCCTATGGAATAGCAAAATGTCAGGTTTAAACTCAAATTGAGCAGCTCTAAAATGTATTTCTGCTGCCTCAGTGTTTTCCAGTTGCTTTGTAGATACGAGTAACCTCATTGTTCATTCTCCTCTTCCTTCCAAGCTTTCAAACTGAGGTTTTTAAATGTGTGACTTTGACATACAGAAAGGAGTCATACATCTGACATGACCTATATAAATATCATCTTAAACATTGGCCTGGATGAAAAGCGTATTCCTTTTCCATAGGTGTTTGGTTTTCTTGTCCGCTTAGCGGTGAGTTGATGCAGCTGCTTCTCATCCAACACGTGCCTCCATGCACCAGTGGGTGCTCTGCCACCTTGCTACCTGTTTGAAACAAACTTCTTTGTCACGACTCTTCTCGGGGAAATTAAACCCAGGGAAGTCTGAGGAGCTACATATTCAACCCCGGAAAGCTTTACCTTTCTGAAGTTAATTGCCTCAAAAGATTTTTTTTGTTTGCTGCTGCTTTAGAAACAGTCCACTATAAAGATCTGGATTTTTTTTTTGAGTTTTTTATTGTAAGCTAAAATACCTTGGTACTAAAGAGTAAAAAAGGCTGGCTATATAAATCAATGCTTCATTGTATTTATTATGCTATTTACTAGGCCTCCAAGTATACTAAATTTTTATAAATGCAAAATCATTCAGCTGTATCCGAATGGGCTCAAAAGATGCTAATGAGAACATTTAAGGTTTTTGCAGGTTCTGATAATGCTGTTTGCTGTAAGTGTGCTTGTCCCAGTTTCTTTTTATGCCTGAACTGAAAGTGCAATTTCTGTATAATTTTAATGACCGGTAAATAGGTTCAAATATTGCATGCATTATATTCTTTTTCCTGTTCTCTGTTTGGCTGGCTTGGCCATTAGTGCCACTTACTCTCTGATCATAATTTTCTCCTCTTTGGAAAGAAGGTGAGATGGAGATTAGCATATCCCCCCCCCCAAAAAAAAAAACCAAAACCAAACCAAAACACCAAACCCAAAAAACCCCCAAAAAAACAAAACCAAAACCAACCACACAACAGGAAAAGCAAACCCAGCACCAGGAATTATCAACAAAAGAGACCAGATGCAGAGTGAAAGGCACATGGGGTACGGATTCTGTCTTCTCCATATAAAGATTGCTACAAGTACAGAAAACACGCTGTGATTTATTCTCGTGGCAAAAAAACTGCAAATGGAACAAGAAGTACAGGAATCTCAATATGTTGCTGCTAATACAATTTACATTTAGAACAGTGTGTCCTGCTTTGCCATTATGCTCTGTTTAAACATAGCTGAATTAAACTAGTCTATAGGCAGAGCTTCTTGAACTGCAGTCGGAACTTCACTAAATGAACATCTAACACTTAATTTAACGGTAATTATACAGCTTCTCAAAAAAAAAAGAAATTTTCCTCATGCATTATATTTGTTCAGTAGTTATTTCCATGTATAACAATACCAAATTATTATGCTGTCTCTCAAAGTCATAAATCGTATCATTTTTATACAGACCAGAAAATGACTTGCGTTTAAAGATATGTTTATCTGTGTGTATATATATGGTGGATTTTAATTTGAACAGTTCCAGACATAATTTTCCTAATATTGGTTAATCCATCTTTAATTAAAATGTTAATTGCTAATCCAGATATTACACATAGAAGAATCAGCCTACAGTAAACTGTGCCTTCTTTGCACAAGGACGAAAAACGTGCAATTGCATGGCGGTCTGCTCGTTGGAATTGCAGTGTAGTTGTCTTTCATCTGTGATAACCAACTAAAACCTTACTGTTGAGTTATTGTACTTAACTACCCTCCAAAAAGGGAGAGAAGGAGAGGAGAGAGGAGTTAATTTAGTGCTACTTAAAAATTCCCACTTGGGTCAAAATAGGGCCTGAAATACTCTTTTAGGGGAATTGTTGGCCAGAATGGGTTGTGCCAGTACTGCTGCGGTAGAAGTTGCCTCTGACAGTTCCTTGTCTAGAAAACACTGCTGAAATAATTTCTCCTGCATAGTCCAGAACAAAACTCCCTCTGTGTCCCAGAAATGTATTTCAGAAGTCAGACCCAGTCAATCTTGTTTTCCAGCCAAGGGTTACAGAAGGTAAAATTAGCTAGATGAAGGTTGTGCTTGTCATGTAAAAAGTAATAATCCTGTGATTCCTTTGCAAAGTTGCACGTGTAACTGTGGCCAGTAAGGCTTTGGGGGGGCTTGAATTAAATTATCTTGTTAACAGCGGATAGTTACAGTCCTGGTGGCTGAAAATTTGTTATTCATTTAAAATAGTAGGAAATACTTCATTGCTGAATTGAATGATATACAGTGCTTTGTACCTCTGAAATCAGTTCATTCAGATCTTTTGGCTTGTACATCTCTTTTTCATCTGCCATTAATGCCGTTGGTAGGGACAAGACAATTTAAACATGTTTGTTACACACACCTTTTCTGGAGTAGTCACGTTCAAATCAGAAACTCTTCAGATCACATAGGTTTTTCATATATTAAGCCATATATTAAATGAGGAAAATAGAAACTTGCCTATAGAGTGCCATCTGTTGATTTTTATTTAATTAGAAAATAATTTCCATAAATCTCTCACTTGTGTATGCTAATAGGTTTCTAAAAAACCCTTATTTTTTTTCTTCCTAAAATCTGAAAGGAAAAACAGTCGCCCAAAATAAGTGTGAATTATTAACTACTGCTAAATAATATTTAACAGAAAACATGTCTCTTAATTCCAGAAATCTCAACAATCTGTTCCTATTTGGGATTCGTCTGACTACCATTGGAAAGGCTTGAGCTTTTGGGTTTTGGATGTGCTTTTTCATATTTTTTAACCTGTTCATTTTTTTCATCAAAGGAGGTTACCTCTTCACCTTTCTTTTAATCTTTCCTCCCTTTCATCCCCCTTATTCCAGTGTTCTTTCCAACTTGTGAAAGTCACTGAATCTCTGTTTGAAACTGTACCTGATTTGCTCCAGCAGCATGTCTTCTCTTAGCAAGTTTGTCCGAATGGATAAAGAGGAAGATGCCTTTGACATTTCTGCTGTACCAGGAGGACGCAGCCTCTCCTTGGCCAAGAGCTACAAAAGAGAGGTTATTTTAGGAATGGTATGGATTTGTATGTATCGCTTTGGCTTGGTTTACAGTCACTCTGTCTGAGACTTGTTTGAATATCTGCTGTTGATGCATGAATAATTCTGCTGTTTATAACTTGTTTTCAGCGAGAAAACTGGCCACTGCCACCAGGAGAGGCAGCCTGTCTGCCTGCATGGAAATTGCCTTCGTTTCAGTTCCTTACAGGGCCAGAATAAATCTAAAAAAGTGCAAGCTCCACCACTTTTTGAAGGTATGGTGAAGTTTTTGAGATGTTACTCCATCAGGCAGAGCCCTTTCGCAGCATAGCTTGTGCCAGCTGACCCATCCAAGCAAGCCCAGAGGCAGGCTCCTGGGGGAGCTCTTGTTGTTCCCTTAGCTGAGCCGTTAGACCCTCTCCAGTAATAAATGTGAAGTTCTGCTCTCTGGTGAAAATATGCCATCCTACCACCTGGTATGCTTATTTCTGCAATCTGCTTGAAAACTCATCTTCTTCCCTGTGGACTCCTAAAGTCCGGTCTGCTTAAATGCAGGTGGGTAGCTGGGGCTCTGCAGCAAGTTCACTTGTGCCTCAATTGTATTGTTTCCTTTTTTTCTTAGAGCAGATTAAGAATTAGTTCTTTTTCCTCTTGTGTTGTAGGCTGGGACTAACAAAATCTAACCACAAATTTGCTGCTACAGGTCTTGTCCGTGAGAAAATGTGGTGAGCGATAAGGTTCAGGATTGGCGAGAGTGCAGGAACTAATAGACATGTAAAACTGATCCTCACAAGATATTCCCAAAGTCATTATTCAGTGAATAATCTTATAAATTAGGGGTTATATAACAATTGTGTTCTCAAGAATAGTACATTTTTTTCACTTAATTGGCCTTTGCAAGCTGATTTTTCTTGAGCCTGCAAAATTGAGTTCCTTCCTAAGTGGAAGATCGGTTACAAAATATATTATGAAGTGCATATTGGATGTGTGTTGAGTCAGGGGTTTCCTGGTGCAGGAAAAGGGATGCATTTAGGAAGACAGCAAGCAGCTAAATCAAGGTTTCTCTTCAAAAGAGATCAGGACACCCACTGCATGAGCTGAGGAACTGCCAGGCTTCAAATGCCACCTATTAACTGGTGATGAAGTGGGAAGGGGGAGGCAAAGGTGAACCGACTGGAAAACAGTTTGAGTAGGTGTTTTAAAAAAAAAGGCTACAGTTAGCATGATAAAAGGGGAGGATGGGAGGTCTGACTCAGGTGCTTTTAGTGGGTAAAGTGGCCAGAAGAGTCCTTAAGTTTTGACGCAAAAAAGATTAGGGTGAGGTAGGCAGTTCAATAGAAGAAAAGGACAAATGAAAAGTAGATGTTCTTAATGTCCCGAGAATGTTTTCTTTTTCTTTCCTTTTTTCTACATAAGCAGATTCACTCCGGGTCTGTAAAGCTCTCACATTTATCTTTGCAATAACTGTCTTGAGAGCTTCAACCTTTTTACTAAACTACCTTTAAAAAAAGCTCTAGGTGAAAGTTTAACAACCCCTCTCCTCCAATAAAGATTGTTCAATAAAATCATAACTGTGTATTTCTTGGCCCAAATCCATCTATCTGATTCTGCATAGATGCAGGGCAAAGCCTGCTGCAAGACTGGGAGGACGTACACCCGATTTGTCTGTTTGTTTTTCCCTTGCATGTTTTATCTCTGCATTTCCCCCCGGTTCTTTAATGAGCTTTTGTTGCAGCAGAAGTTTCTGAGACAGTGTTGGTCTCTCTGGTGTACGAGCCCTATCTTTGTATCTTCTTACCATACATATTTTAAACTACCTTTAGCAAGGATCCTTTTCTAATACCACACCCATAGTTTTACAATTGGAAAGCTCTACGTGAGCAAAACCCCATTACTTATTTATGGTTATGCAGTCGCTCCTGGACCAGGGGATGTGTTGATGCATCTGTTCTATCCCATGTGGTTCTCGTTGTGGTTAGCCCTTTAGTTCCCATTATAGTCTTTTAAAATCCCGCTAGTTTTGTATTTAAAATACTGTACTTGTTCCCATCAATTTAGAATTTCTTTGCAAAGTAAGCACAACCCTTGTTTTGCCCAGACAGCATGTTAAGGATTAGTTTGGGTTGTAGAAAATCATATAGGAAAAAAGTCTCTCTTTAAAAATACATCTAATAACTGTGTTCGCATTTCTTCAGTGGTATAGCAATAACTTCTAAGTGCCTTCCCACTGTGGTGATTTCTAGTTCACTGTCAAAAATCCTGTTTATTGAAAATGTCACTATTAATAGCCTTCTGCTGGTAAAATAAAAGATAATTCAATAGGATATCCCAGTTAAGCAGGGTACCTTGTTTACATTGGGTTTCTGCCCGGTAGCTGCTTATGCTAAAGTTCTACAAATAATACAGGAATTAATCAAGGTGTAACTATGGGGACAATTTCGTGTTGATATTCACCCCGTGGAAGTGTAGTCCCATGATGTGACCTGTAAAGATGAGTTACATAGTTCATCTGTAATTTGGTGTGATCATAGGTAATAAGCTACTGATTTCTTGACTGCCTTGGGGATATGGTAATGCTGTTGTTGTTGATGCTTCCCAGAAGAGTTGGAAAAAAATGTCAAAACAGTATTTATTGAATTAGAGCTCCATTTTTCTTAAAGGTGTGTCCATAATGTGTGAAATTAGGTTCCAAGTCTGTATATGTACAGCAGCATGACCATGTTTTTGAGTGCAAATTACAGGATAACTTGTCTGTTTTTTTCGGAGTAAAAAGTGCAGGAAGAAAACAACTGGTTGGTATTAGTGAGAATGAAGTCGTTTAATTGGATTTTTTCATATTTATTTTTAGCTTGTAAGATAATTGCCTCATTATGGGTGGTAGATTCTGATTTTATTATATCAGTGTTTATCAGAACTACATGCAGTTCCCAGAAAGATGGAACCGGTCACAAAAGCCCTTTGGATGCTCAGAAATGGCTATTAGGAAGGGAATAGTTCAAATATATAAAGATGGGATATCTAGCAAAACAGCCATTTGGGGGGGGAGGCAAGGATCATTACGTTGTTATGTTAAATTAATAATACTATTTCAGTTAACTTGGCCGTACATTTAGAGCTCATCAAAACACCCATGGGAATACGTGAATTAGTTTGTTTTAATTGCATTATTTAATTTGTTTGTTTAAATTGCCTTTCTATTTTTATATGCGACCATTTTTTTTAGCTGAAAACATTTTCTGATTTGGATTTACGCGTGTGCTGCTTGTGTATGCTCGCTACTTTGGTTCTCCTCCAAAGATCTTTTATTTTTCCTCAGAAAAATAGTGAGAATTAATGTGTTGGCAAAATCCAGCCATGACTTCAGAGAGAGTTGTGAATAATGAATGCAGGATCTTTCTCTTTCACTGCAATGGCAATAAAACATCAGCCAGCTTTTTATTAAAAATGCTGCATTTCTAATTATGCCCCAGAAAAAACAATCCAAGTGCAGAAAACTCTTAAACCCTGATCCACCAATATATTATTCTCTGTGAGTGGACAGGTAGGGTTTGATTTGATGTAAAAAGAATTTTGCACCGGTTCAAGCAGCTCTGTGTACCTGCTGCTGGGTTTGGGTTTAAGTCTCGGAGAAGAAACAAAGTTAGCTTTCAACCGGGGCTACCTGAAAGAGAAATGTGGGAGGGATAAGACATGGGGAAAGCTTTCTGACTCTGTGTTGCCTTAGTCTTACAGTGTGAGTTTGTCTAATTTTGATGCTGTTCAATATCAATCTATGAAAAAAAATTATCAGATGTAGCTAATTGTTTAAATGTGATTCTGGCAAAACCAGCAAGAGTTTGGTTTGTGCAGCCTAAGGTAATCCCCTTAAACTGTCCTCTTGAAGTTAATGGCAGCTTTGTCATTGACTTAAAGATTAAAGCCTTCAGTAAGGTGCATTGACTTAAATCAAAGTGATTTAGCTCTGATTTAAACCAACAAGCAAAAAGCTTTGACTTAAATAATTGATTTTAATCTAATTGTGAATTTATAGTGTTAGCTGTTTTCTTAGAGATGACTTGACTGGTGTTTCAATTTAAATGTACTGGTTTGCCACCAAAGAGGAATTCAGTGAATATATTTTTGGCCAAACACTGAAACACTCCTCCCTTCCCAGTTACATGAGTCTTTTCCTGACCAGGTCTGTATTCAACGAACTCTAAGCAGATTTTTAGCTCCTGTTTGAAATGTGAATGGGTGACATTTAATCAGTGTCTATTAATTCTCACGCCATGTGTTGGTTTTTATATGCTTTTATGTTAAAACTGGATGGGACTTAGCTCTGATTCCATGCCCTTTGTTCACTGTTTGGAGTGGATTTTTGTGGACACTAGAGGGAGCACGTATTGTCTCAGGAACTTAAAATTTTAGTCCCGTCAAACCAGGATGATCTAATCAGGCAACAATATGTAACAGTCTCTCTCTCTATATGTATATATGTAATATTAGTAGTCAAGTTTGTATATCTCGGGTCACTTGTCAAGGGGAAAACATGCAAAAGATAAAGGACATTTTTTTGAAAAACTTTAAAAAAAAAAAGATTTATTGCTCACATTTTCTAGGATGTGAGTGTGAGATGCTTCTTCTGCAGCGTAGTTTAGAATACAAAGCTGGTACACAGTGGCAAGGCAGTATAGGCAGATTTCGGGCATATACTGTTTTTCAGCCAATGCTGCTGCATAGTTGGATGTGAGAGGGAGGCAGCAGCAACATCTCCCTGCTCTTCTGCTTAGCCCTTGTTTCCCACAGGGCTCAGTGTTTTCCTTGCCCCATTATAGGAAACCCCACAAAAACCGTAGCATCCAGGCAATACAGATATTAATAGAAAGATTTTTTCATGAAATTCTGAAAATACATAGGTAAATAAAAAAAAATGAAAGAGAAATGAAGGAAGTAGTACAATGCTCTCTGCTCGTCATCTTTCTTTCTGTGTTATTAAGGAAATATATTGCCTGACTAAAATGGGATTATTGTGATCTAGAATAACTTTTGGGCAGGGACATGGAACTGTTGACACTGCCTGAAGTTGTACAAGATGAATGAGGTTAGAGTAGTGATGAGGAAATAGAAATATTCCATGTTTTCTATAATACAGTATAGGTTGGAACACTAGTAGTATTTTTTTGTCTGTTTTTTCTTCTTTAGCCTTTTAACCAGTTTCAACTTTGAGTTCCAAGGACTCTAGGTTGGTTTCAGTAATAGTGTTACGTACATTCCAGGGGAAATGTGTTGGTTATAATAAGAATATTTTGTCTCAGATGTAATTTTATTGGCTTGTGTTAAAATGCATTGATTTTTTTGTCTGAAATATTTGGGCTTTGGGGTAGGTGCATTTGTTCTGGTTAGGAGTGCATTGGAGCCAGTAGAGCTCTTGCATTTCAGCAAATACATTTCCATTTAAAAGAAAATGTAACGTTTGAAAAGATTAAATGGACATTAATCGGTCAGGCTTCGTATTTTCAAATGTGCTATTCTTTCTAATGTAAAACATTATGACACTTGAAAGAATGCCTTCTAATCTTACTCTATGAATCATATTTTTAATGTTTGTAACAGTAAATCTTTCGTGTAATGTGGTGTTTGCCTCACGAAGATGGGTGTTTATATTAGCGATTTCTGTCTTTCTGTCTTAACTCGGAGATAATAAGGTTGTCTGACTAATGCCTATTTAATTTCTCTTACCCCTGCGATGTAATTGAAGTGAGATGTGAACGCAACGTCTTTAACCTATCATCAAACAAGAGCCTTTAGGTTTCTGGTCTGAAGCAGAGCTATCAACATCACCCTTGATAGCAGGTAATCAGTTGCACCTATTGATTTGACACGGATTTCCATCACTTCTGCCAAGTGTGCTGTAACCCTTCCAAAGCCTCCACTAGTCTAACATTACTGTTTCCTCTTCTGTGTTTCCTTTTCTGCATTTAAAATGGAAATACTTTCCTGTCTTGTATGGCGAAGGATAAATAGTCGTGTTTTAAAAGCATTATAAAGTTCTAGAGCCTTCTGGCGCTATCAGAGTCCAAAACTTTGTCATTAGTCTAGAGAGTGAAGTTCACTGGTGCCAATACTGGAAACCAATACCTCTTGCATAAGAAAATACCATCTTTGAAACGGAATTGAGACCCAACATTGAAGCTCAAACCAGTGACTTTGTGGCTTTTTTCCAACAAATTGCTCTTCCTTGTGTACAGTTATTATGGAAACTCTTTCCTTAGCAAATATATATATTAAATATACACGTAGAACGGTATTTTCCCTTCCCATGTTGAAATCCACAGAAGAGGCTTGGACAGAGGAAATCTGCTGTTGTTTTGTGAGGAGTATGTCTCTCCCCCGTTTTTTTTCTCCTTGTGATTCTCCACCAGTCACCTCCCATTTGAAAAAGTTGGTCTCACTCCTTTCTCCATGGCTAGTCACTAGCTCAGATTTTTGACAGGTCTCTGCCAGAGATGAAAGATCTGTGGAAATTATGGATGTGATAATTCCAGAGGAGCTTTGGCCAAGTTTGTTGTCCATGTCAGCAGATGGAGCTCTGATGGACCTCGGCTCCATTGCCAACCCTGAAATTGCCTCAGTGGCTGGGCAGCGTGGTTGTTGCTCGATGCCTGGCAGTCTGGTCCCAGGTTCATAAATAAAATGCATTATTTGTGTATTTTGTGTTTGTTCTTTTCCACAGTGGACATGGGTAGCTATAACACAGATGGAGCAAGCAGGCCGTGGTGGAAACAGCTTATAAATCCATTACCTTTGTAAAAGAAAGATACCTGCGATGTGGCTGTAGACTGCTGTGGTCTGTGCTGTTTGGTCACGCTGGTGAGGGCAGAGAAGCCCTCCTTTTGGTTTTCCTCCTGCCAAGTATCCTTCTCCCTGACCAATCTGTGCCCAGAACATGAGAATGACAGGCGATTTAAACACTGCGTCAGTATGCCAACTACAGCATTTTTATGAAAGTGTGTGTCTAATATTAAGATTGAATACCTGTGAATAAGATGTGCAACACATACCTGTTATGGGAATGTTTTACGTAGATATGTCTTTCTTGGGAACTTAACTCTTTTTTCCACATTTGCCTGCTCAGCTATCCCTAAATATCATGCAAGTATTAGGTTAATATTTGCATTCTCTTCTGGCTGCCTTTTGATTCATAGAAGTGTAAGAATATTTTTTTTAAGTACTGGAACAGTCTAGCTACATACAGAAGTCCTATCAACTCTAATTTTGTTACTCAAAATTAAAGGCAAATAGACTTTAATGTGTTTAAATCCAACTAGTATGGCTATCAACAAATTTTAATGACTTACAAAACCAAAAGCAATTCTGTTACACTTAATATTCTGCAATTGCAAGACAATGTATTATATGCATTTATCAATTTGTTATAAATGAACCCCTATCTTGTATACAAGCAAATAAAATAGACATGCCACAACATATTTTATTTATAAACCAATATGTAACAAACAACTGGACATAGATTTAATCTCACTTTTTAAGTAAAATATTCTTGCATCAATCTGCTTGTTATACAAATTTATCTAATCTATGTGAATCAATATGTAATATATATATAACCTGCTTCTAACTCTGACATGTTTGGTACTTCATAATTACCTCAATTAAATGAAACGTTCCTGGTTTTAAGACACTCCTAGAAGGAACTCAGATTTTAATTAAAAGTTTTACCTTGGTTTTAAAAAGGTCATTTTAGCCAAGGGGAGATAATGTCCTTTTATAGTAGCACATCTTGCTTCTCCTCCTAATTGATGTTATTTGCTGGCTGCTGCAGAATAATTCATGCTGCTGTTAAGAAGAGGGGGGAGAAAAAATCATTCAGTTGTGTTGTTGCAATTTTTTTTTTTAGAATAATGTTTTTCAGTGTCAGAATGTTCATGCTTTTCTTTGTCCTAGTAGATAACTAGCATTTAAAAAAGAAATGCATAACAATGCCCTTAATTTGTGGAAAAATGTGATGTTTTGTTTCAAAGTAAAAGTGAATGCCAGGATGTGTTTGCTGATGAGACAACTGTGCACTGTGGCCCACTGGAAAATATCTGGAAGCATGTACCTGTTCTGGCATTTCTTATCTTATTTCTTTTCATTTTGGTTAGGAAAGCATACTCTCCGTGACATTCAGTGTGGAGCGTTTGCTCCAGCTCTGTGCATGTATGATTTGAGAAGAAGGCTGCTAGGTACCCTTAAACTGCGGATTATTAAAACTTTAAAAAAAACCAATGAAGCAAGAGCTAAGTGTCATTTAAAAGTCAAAATAGTCTTTAAATCCAACAAAATTTTTCTGAAAAAAGTTTCCACTCTGATACTTTCTTTAGAAGACTAAAACCTGTGGGGATATGTGACAGGAGGCAAATCAAAGCAAGGGGAAGACAAGCAATAGATTGACAAAAGCAATCAAGGGAACAGTAAGCAAAATGAGAAAAGGGGAGCTTTTTGACATCTTGATCTTAAGGAAATCTCTTCCTAGGCATCAGCGTGGTCCAGCAGTCATGGTGTGGTGCCTCTTTAACTCAAGGGAGACCCAGGGTTGGAATAACTGGAACTTGAAGGCAGAAGCTGATCCTGCTGATACACCTCCACTAGCCGGATCGTAGTCTACAAAGATAAAAAGGAGAACTTTTTGAGATAGTATTTTTCCTTTGCCATGTGCATAGTAATGTGAGGTCCAGCCCAAAGACAGTGGGGAATATTTCAGTATAATTCCAGAAACTCATGCATATGGCTGAATTTATTTAATTGATTGACTCCATCCTTGCTTCATTACAAATAATGCTTGTGTTTAGGGCTTTGTCTTGGCCCTAAAATGATAAAAAGACAATTCATTTCGTATTTATTGAATGACTACCTAGCTGCTATTTTCATAAAACTGTAATTACAAGGATTGAGGACTACAGTGACAGATGTACATGTAACTTTGTTAAATTTTCAAAAGATAAATTTGGTAAAAAAGAGCTCAGACACCTTTTGTTAAGGCACTTAGAATTTAAAAGACAGATTTACAAATACTCACTGTCTGCTTGCTCTGAGAATCAGGGATCCTGCTGAGCACTAAGAATTATTGAAAATCAATGAATTCTTAGTATGTAGAAGGTCAGATGTGTTTCTAAGCTACAGAGATGTACAATTAAAGTATTACAGTGCATATGTGCCTTGTTTAAAAGATCTCTTTATGACAAATTGCTATTCCCCTCAATCTATCAAATATTTAATTTTAAACCCTAAGGAAACACATATCCATATGTGTGTTACTCTGGGAAGTTGTTATGTTGCTTTGAGCATAATAATGCATATTTTTAATTTTGTATGTGCTTCTGTTTTTGTGTCAAATGGCTTTCAGAGTCATTGTTATCTTTTATGCTAATTGCAAAGTTATCCCTTTTTGCTGTTTCATAGTACATCTCACGGATTTTTAAATTTCAACTATTTTTTTTTCCTTTTCTTTTCCCCTCCATGACAGTGTAGTGCTCTGTCTTTACAACCCAAGCCAACCTGGCTATTCCTGCATGAACCTAGATTACTTGATTTACTACCTGATCCGCTTGATCTGGAGCCTGGATTTTCAGAAATCTATTCTAAAGCTTAGCATATGAATTCATGCTTAGGTACCAGAATAGATAATTTGCAGAGTTCCTTGAACTTCCCAGACTATCAGACAAGAGCTGCTTGTTATTCAGGGAGGTTGAATTTAGCAAGCTATGCAGGTTCTGGTTTTAAAATCTTGGTCCAGGTTCTCACTTTTGCCAGGCCAATAGAGTTGGGCAGTCAGTCTGTCTGCTTGTCTCAGAAGATAGCTGCAGGTATCAGGTGATGTTGCAGTGCTTGATCACAAACTTTCAGTGTATCACAGGACCGACTGCTGGCACATTGTACTAGGAATCCTGTAGTCTGTTCTTATTTTACGTTGGCAGTATTAATAGTCATTCTGCCACTGCTTGTCAACGCTCTTCAAATTATCTGAAGAAGTTCTAAATAATCAGTGTAATGATCAATAAAAAGCTGTTTCTTAAGTATTAATTGAGCTAAGGGCTTTCCCAGTCTCCTCAAAGAGAGTAGCAGAGCAGAGGTGGTTCATCCCAAGGTTGGTGTCACCAGTGTGGTTGGTAACCTGTGCCTGGTTTCGTTCAAAAAAAACCCAACCAACAATAAAACCCAAACCACCAAATCCCCAAAAACCAACAAAAGGCAATAAGTGTGTATTAATCCCCCTATGTGTAATGTTCATGTTTATCTGAAAAATAAAGTTCTGTGGTTTGAGCACTGGCCCTGAGCAGTTAGGGGATGGACAGAGAGGAGTAGTGTTTCTACTCAGTGGGGGGGAGAAGTCTTTCTCTGGTTTTGGCAGTGCACAGCAAAATGACATTAGAAAATGGTCGTGAATTGCAGCAAGGGAAACTCCAACTAGAGAGAACAACATTTCGCTATGAGCAGATGTTTAGTGGTGGTACTGGTGCGGAGAGGGGCTGTGATATCTCCATCCTTAGAAATATTCAACAGTATACTTGACAAACTCCAGCGCAACCTGATTGAACTCTGAATTTAATTTTAGTTTGAGCAAGGGAGTCGGACAAAGACCTTCAGAGGTCTGTTCCAACTTACAGTAGTGTATGATTTCCAAAACAGGAGCGTCCAAACACTATTATGGTCTTAAAAGATTTTAAACCACCTTCCCAGTTAAGTAATTAAAAAATAAAAGGTACATTTGTCAGCCATTGAGAAATGCAGGGGCTGTGAAAGAAGACTTTAAAACTTACCTGACTACTGCACCACAGCAGTAGGCTCCTTGAAGAGGCAGTCCCAGAGCTGGGGACAGATAGACATGTATTTCCAGTTAGCTTAAATTGTGGTTTGTTTCAAAAAGATTTGTGGAAGCTACGGTATTTGAGCAAACCATTTATTGTTAGGTAGCACAAAATATCAAAAGTTCAACAAGGAGCCACTATGTAAATTTGCAAAAGAAATTTTCAGAATATAAAAGGCTTTTCTTTATAAAAACTGTTTTGTCTGTGAAAGGGTTTCTAACCAGCACAGTAACTGCTAAAGGACACACATAGTATAGCTGATAATACAGAGATGGCTTTGTGAAGTCAACCCAACCTGAGAGATGGGTTTTCACTGAAAACCAACTTCTGGGTTGCAAAACCGGTTTAGAGAGAGATGATGATCAGCTTGAAAAAGTGGAGAAAGACTGATTTTGCTTTGCACAGTGACGTTGATCATACTTGGAAATTTTATGTGGAAATAGGGAGCCTTGCTGACACAAATGTGGTGGGACAGAGGCAGCCTGTGAGGAGGTAAGAGTCCTCCTGAAACCAGAATTCAAGTCAAGGCTCGCAGACACTGAGCTTTTGCAGTGGCTATGAGGGATGAAGAGTGAGAAGCGTGAGTTATGGAGGTTTAACATAGTGATGAGGCCAAGAGCTGGGGTGATGTGCCAGGTCCAAATGGCTTGTTACAAAGGTTGCTTACAAATCCTGCCTGTTCAGGAGGAAATCTGTTTTACGGGCAAAGGGCAAGGTGGTTTTGGTTATTATAGCAGTAATCAGAAATTGGTCAAAAACATGTCTTGGAGGTGTGCAAGTACACCCAGTCTACATTGCTGGCAGAGCAAGTTGCAGGGGTACCATGGAAAAATACAGAAAAAGTAAGTTGTATATTGAGAAGGCAGGAATAGAAGGGAAGGTTAAAGGGTCTCTCCAACTTTCTGGCTGGAGCAGTGGTATTAGTTAACTTGAGGTTTAATGGGGGGAAATAAAAAGAGAAGGTTGAGAATAAAACCAAATTATTCTGAAATAGTGCTTGACAGGGTCAACAAATTGCTATAAGATACTCAAAAGCTGATATATGAGAATTCTGCTTAGCTGCAGGGGCTACTTTAGGGACTACAAGGTTTGAGAGGAGGAAATGCTTCTCTGGAACAGACAGTGATGTGGAAGAATGTAAATGGTAACACTCCTAGGGCAAGACAGCTAGTGAGAGCGGCAAATTTTAATAAATGTTTCTCTGAAAATCTGTAGAGGTTAAGAAATATCAGCTTTACGTTCTTCTGGAATAGTCTGGCTTTAGCAGTGACCTGGTTTTGACTTACTGCTTTCTTCTTATTTGCTGTTAAAAAGAACTTAGAAATTTATTTATCTTATAATTATTATATCTAATTACAGAATTTATCTGTTTGAAAGTGTTCTCTTGTTTAGACATCCCTATGATAGTTTATTATTCCAATAGCCATAGAAAAATATTAAAATATAGCCAGTAAAAATACATCTTGTTAATGTCTCCAATAATTCAGAATAATTTTATAAAATTGTGCTGTTTAATGAGTGATGGCCTTACCCACTGGTATAGAAACTACTTTTCTCCTGTGTTTCCTCATTTTGGACCTGTGATCTCCTATGAGCAGGTTTTATTTTCCTTTTGGCTGTGAACGCAATATGGAAGTTCAGAAGAATGCCACTTTTCATTAAATTGGTATGTTCATCTAAAAGATTAAAGATGTTCTGGTTTAAAAGTTTTTGACAGCACTTTGGGTCAATTCATGTTTTTAGCTAAATTGGTTCAGTCTTCCCAAGCTACACTAATAGAAATTCCTGCACGTATAAAAAAAAGCTTTGTGGAGCATAACATGTCTACAGACTTTTCTATAAATGTATCAAGGAAAATCAGACAAGATGGGTACGTCAAGGGGAAAAATCCTGGCTAAGCAGTCAACTTGCAATAAAAATAAGAAAAGCAAAGACTGTGTCAACTAATTACTGAAGTAGCACAGTATTTTTGAGGGTGTAGAGGAGATGTGTGAAAGACAAGAGTGGCTCAACTGAGATATTATAAATGGCAAACTTTAGGCATTCAGTTTCTTTTCAGATTCTGACATGTGTAGTCATCCCAACCAACCCACTGTTCATTCAGCAGTCATGAATGAAAAGTCATTTTGTTCTTAAGTCTTCTTCAAAGAAAGTGTTCCCAGTACTGCAACTAGCCTTTGTATGCTGAAAATTTTTGGATGAACAGGTGAGTTTTGAGAGATGGTAAAATAATAGAAAAAAGAAGAAAAAATGTCAACCCCAAACATGACTGAGCCAGTTTCCATAGGAACACAGATGTGTGGCTCCTGCGCACAACATATTTAGCAATTTGATTGCATGTTTGTTCTGACCCTAAAATTGAAACAGGCCATTCGAGAATTCTGGCATTTGAAGATCCTAACAAGGGATTGTTATGCTAATGGCTCCTGAAATATCCCTAAACTCCGGTGTTAAAGTTCAGAGCTGTAAATGGCTCACAAAGAATCTGAAGCATAAATCATTAAATGACTGAGCTCCACTTTACTCTCGGGAAAGTACTCTACTGCCTGTTAGCACAAAGAAAATGTGCATGGAGATGTTCTTTAATGTGGTGATCTTGAAAGCCAAAGTAGAAGTAACATGGAGCAGTAACCTTATCCAGTAAGTACCGTGTTTCCATAGGCTGCTGTTAGGGTAGATGGACCCTAACACTGGGTTTGTGGTGGCCCCCAAAGCCTCTCTTGAGGTCCACAGCCTCTCCTGCCTCTGAGGCTCCTCTCCTTACCAAACTATACATTTAAAAAAAAAAAAAGTCTCTCCAGGCAAAAGCTATGGTTGTAGAGGTCTGTAACTCCATAGAGACCTTTGGAAATATAATTGATTGCAGATAACTTTTTGATTAATGTGAAACATTTCAGTGTCCAATAACTCATCTGTTTAGGCTGAGCGTGGTAGAGCTTGCAAAATGTGTCCAGCCTATGTGACACTTTCTAATCTGCATAAAGGTGTCGACCAGTCAATAGTTTTAGCCTCTACTGGTTTGAACACATTGCAACGTTCGCATTTCTGTGCTAACTCGTGTGGTCTTGGGTTTTTTTTATTTAATGTTTTTGTTGTGCGGATTCAAAGTCAGAACCTGAGCGGTGGCCCCTCTTTTGACACTGTGCCTCAGCAGGTGCTGGTGGTACTTAATCCCCTTGAAGGCACTGTGCCATGACTTACTCGCTGTGAAATTCTCTTATTTCTGCTGTAGTTACAAGGGGTATCTAAATTGGAACATAAATTGTCTCTAGTTAATTATTTCATTAAATGAGCAATGTGGGCTGCTAAGCATTATTATTCCCATTTTATGATTGAAGAAATGAAGTTAGCGGTGTCTTAGTGATATGGATACGAGTATTTAGTTGCGTATCTGGACTCTCATGAGTATCATAAATAAAACCAAAATCTGGCGTGTTTCAACTGTTCTGGTCATTGAAAACAGGCTGATAATGAAGATAAATTTGTGCATATGTTGTACTTGTTCTGAATGTACAATTGCTCCTCATTTCTGCAAGAATCAAAGGCGAGGTCTGAACTCTGGCTACTGAATGCTTCAGGATAATTAACAAGCCTAAAAAATGAATTCCAAAAATGGGATATAGTGATACTGCTGATCTCTTTGTTGTAGCAAATTCAGGTGCGCTAATGGAGATCTCTTAGTTCAGAGCTTCTCTTTCATCTGGCACATGATTTTTCGGGGGATAAGTATTTACATTACAGTCTGGTATTTTTCAAGAATGTTTCTGTGATTTTTTTTTTTTTAACTGAAATACTGGTTTGTTTTGTTGCAGATCACTTCTTTTACCAAGATGTATGTTACCTTTCTAAACGGTGGTAGTATATGACCTTGAGTGCTTGTTAGGATTTCCTTACATTCCCAGACATTTTCTTGTTAAGTCTTGACAATATGGGGTCTTAGCACTTGTTTCAGTTAATCAGAGATGTCTGAGTGGAGCATTGAGGATGCTTGGCTCTCAGGTGGGTCTGTGAATGCTCTTGGAGTACTTGAGTTGCAACAGCAAGAAATGGATTTCACAGACTTTAACTTTTATGGGCAGAATTGTTTAAATACGTTACTTGGGCTCATCGAATCACCTTGCAGTGCAAAAACAGAATGGAAATTACTGGTGCAAAATGAGATTGGTGTCAGCATTTTTTTTTCTTCAGTATGCAATGTTTTTCCAGATACAAATTTTCTTTTAGGCATGCCAAGCTTACGTGGAGTGGATTTGCCGAAATACCTACAAAGGACGTGCTCATCATTTTTTCTCTAATACGCATGGGCAAAAGCAGGGTGTCGTCTGGATTCAAATGCCTGTTTTCTATTAAGGGTCATCGTCCACAGAACACGATATTATTATTCATTGGAACAGGTGATTATGTTATTAAAATACTCAAGGAGTACAGTGTTCACATAAGCTTTTAGGCACACGTACGCTGTGTTGTAATGAGATAGTTGAGGGTTTCTTCTTTGTGTGACTTACCACCAGCGCTGGGGCACTTGGAGGACCTCGTAGGCAAATGTAAACGCTGTCAATTTGTGGAGAGCTGAGTTCCTTGGCGAGATGTATTTGTGAGATCCTGCGGGGAGCCGAGGAAATCTGTGTTTCAAATACTCTGTGCCCTGCAGAGAGAGCTTTCACTTGCTGCAGATCTTGCAGAAAACGCTGAACTTTTAAGTGCTCATCAGTGTGCGTCTCATCCAGCCCAAGAGAAATAATTGGGAAGTGTTTATAAAATACAGCCTTGCCATCAGCGTTCAGGAGGGGATGGGAGAAAATGGGATCCCGTGTCGTGGCAATGGGACTCGTTATTGTAATAAAACAACTGAAGATTTGTCATAACTAGAGAGAAGATCAGTAGCTGCCACATCTGCAGGCTTGCTGTGGAATGAATGAGGAATATTTTTATTTCTTATTTTATTATTATTATGCCTATCCTTTTAAAACATCCATGAAGAAGAGTAGCTCACTCTTAGGAAGACTTACAACTATTCTGCAGTCAGTTTCGGATGAATGTAGGATGTTTTCACATGATTGAAATGTTTGTCATTTTACCTTCAAATCAGACCCACCATGTATATACATCTCCCTATCAACATGACTTACAAAACGGCATGTAAAAATGTGATGGGTATTTTTAATAGTGAGGGTCGCATTTAGTTACAGAAGTCTGTCAGCACTTTGTGACCAGCATAAGATGTTTTTGCTTTAGGGCAGTTGTGTTACATGGGGCTGATACAAGTGAAAGCTCTCATTTAGCTGTAATTCCCAGGCACTGAATGAAGAGGGAAGCTCTAACTCAGCCTGGAAAGCAGGAGCAGGTAGCTGGAGGGTGCAGGGTTGGACCTGTGCTGTGTCCTGGGGTGTTAGTGCAGGGTCTAGCATGAATCTCACATGTTCTTACGCTTCAGATGTGAGAGCCAAAGCGATTTCTACAGAATGAATCCTGCTTCTTCCTTCAGTTCTCCCTGTGTAGACTAGGGGTAGCTCGAGGAAGCTGCAGGGTTTCACTGATGCAAAACCGAGTGCTTTTTTTCCCTAGATCTTCAGAGTTCATTTTTCATGTAGCAATATTCACTCCTCTTCAAATTCCTGAAATAGAAATGATCACAGTCTGGTGCCCTTAGACCAGCTCTGCTGACCGTGCTCGGAGTGGTTATGTTAATCACCATGAGAGCAATGCATTTTGTGAGAGAGCAGAAAACATTTCTTCTTGCCATTTTAAAAAGCCTTTCAAGACAGACTTCTTCCTTTCAGGTGCTTGTACTGTGTAATCTTGGATATTGTTAAGTATCAGATGGATCCAAAAAGGGGTGCAGGGTGATACCAAAAGTAGCTGCACCCTCTGAGCATCTGGGAGGCTTCTGTATCTGGAATATGCAGATTCCCACCCTGACAGACAAAATCAATGCTGTAGAAGCATAATTTCTAATGCAGAGTAAAGCAAACTCAGAAAAAAAAGTTAGACAGCTTTCTACTTTGATCCTTGCATAATGTTTTTAGCCTAAGTAAGACAGCCATGATTAAGCATATGTGGGATTTTATTCTTTGGGTATTTGCTTCATCTACAGCAGCTCTGGTCCAAGCAGAAAATGCTTGACAAGAAAAACATCCAAATGTACTAATGCTGCCTCCCACGTATTATGTTTGGAGGTCAGTTAGGTTAAACCCCATTACCAGAACAGCAGTGGCTTCAGGCAAAGCAAATCAGAGGGGAAAAGGCAATTTCTAAATAAATATTTTTCACACCCTCGTGCATTTAGACTTTGGTATACTGACCAAAATGGTCTTTCCAAGGAAGCTGAAGCTGTTCTCGCCCGTGGGACAGTAGGCAGAGAAGGGGCTCATGGCTGGTTCAGGTAACATAAGGCATCTTTGGATTTGCCAGGGACACAGAGGCCCTCTTGCTTCTTCTTCAGATCCATGTTTGCGTCACTGTCGAGCTTTGTGTGAATAATATTTGAAAGTATTGACTTGTAAAGAGAAAGGGCTGTGATGTACACAAGGCAGCATTTTACAAACTCAAGAAGATACATCTTACTATTCCATTGTAGCCTCAAAATCACAGAACCAAAAGTGTTTATGTTTTTTCCCCTCTTTACATACAACTATGATAAAACAGAATTTCTTCTGTTTTATGGAATTCTGTAAAAAGAAACACAGGGGATTGTTTTGTGGCTCTATCAAAGTGATTAAAGAACACAAATTTGACTTTCAGGATATTATAAATGAGATGCTTATTTTGCAGTTGTTCTTATCATCCAAGTCTTGGTTTGAAGATGAAGTCAGAAGGTCAAGATTTCAGACATTTCTCTCCATGGACCTCTTCTGTGCATGTGGGTTTTTGTGATTCAGAGATAGATGGCTGGATTCGGAAAACTGTTTAGTACATAGCAACTGCAAATGATCTCAAAGGGAAGATTTTTGAAGCTCCAAATGGGCACAGAGCAGCTATACCCTTTAGCAACTTCAGGAAAGTTCATTAAACGAACGGGAACGACTCTGCTCAGATAACCTGCTACCCTGGGTAGGTGCCTGGCTGTCAGCTAATGTGTTCTTTAATGTCATGGCCAGAATAATTCTTTTGAAGTCAGTGAGACTCTGCTTTGAGCATATTTGAAATTACAAGCCTGTGATTGTTGTAAACATTTACCCATGTCATGGAAAGAAAAATCTACCTTCTTCAAAGAGAGAGCAGGGCACAGATTTAAAAAAAAAAAAAAAACAAACCACCCTTCTCTGGCATCTCTTACAGGTGCATTGTCATGGTGCTATTCCTTATCCAACTCCCCATTCAGTTAACAGGAATCTATTTTAAGTGTTTCATTGTATCTGTTTTTTTTTTTTTTTAGAATGGCTTTTAGGCCATTTGTTCTTTTGTTTCTTCTTCAGTGTCTTGGTGAACACAATAGCAATATTTTTGATATTAATAGTGTGGCATTAAGTTGGCCCAGCATAATCCAATGCCAAATTATTTACTGCCCTCTTATGGAAAGTATTGCATGCTCCCAGAGGCTTGGTTTGTACATCTCTAAAAAAACAAAGTGTATTATGCTCCAGTATCAACTGATATTTGGCTTTAAAGTGTATTCTTTTTGTCTCAAATGAAATATCATTCCTTTTGCAGTACAAAAGGATGATGATCTTTTCCTTCCCATAACACTGGAATGTGAAACTCTCCACCAGCTAATGTACAAAGCAGCTGGCACTGAACAGAAAAGACACGAAAGATTGACCAGAATTCAAACTGCCACTAAATGAAATGAAAATAATCCTCTATCAGAGGCATCTCTGAAGTATAGTTTCCTTTGAACAAGGAAAACTAGCGTTTAAATTACATAACGGACGTGAACAGAACCACAGAGGATGGGAGGGAAACATATACTGCTTAAGTCATCTGAGCTCATCTGAGCTTCTCCTGTCTAAAAGGAGAGGTGCTGGCAGATGAATGCACTCACCTACTGTAAAAATAAGAATGTTTTCTGGTACTTAATGCCTTTCACTGGAAAACCTCTGGGTTTTTTTCTTTAAAGAATAATTACATATTGCAACTGATTTGAATATCCTATTAAGGGAGGCTTGATTGTGTCCCTTTATAAGTGCTAGAAACAGGGTTCTGTTCTCATTTATCCCGGGTTAGAAATATGGTGAATGGTAAATAGAAGTAGAGCAACTGAACACTTTCACTCTGCTATGTGGAAACAGGAGAAATTCATTTTCTTTCCCTTCAAGTTCAAGCACTACAGCTGTCCCAGGCTGCCTGATCTTACATTTATCTTGTCATTTCCCAAGTAGGTGAACGCTTGCAGTGGGCGGCTCTTCTGCTCCTTCCTGCCTGGGAGGGTGGTCTTCCTTTTTTGCAGAAGCCTAAATCTCCAAAATAAAAGTCATAGTTAAGTTCACCTGAGTGTATAACTTGATGAGTTTGAAAAATAGCTGTAATCTGGGTACCTGGTACCTTTAAAAATCATTAAACCATATAATAGGCAAAAGGAAATAAAAACAAAATTAATTAGAAGTGAGGAAACTAGGTATTTTTTCACCTCTGATTTTTAACAGATGAATTTAATGGAAGATCAATAGGGCTGGCTAGGGTCAGCTTTACTTTGGAAAGGTAATATGTGCAGTTCTCAACATGGTCTTCTACAGCATCTCAACCATGACTATCGATACCCTTTGATTCCAGTAGTGCATCAGTTTGAAGCAAAAAAATGCCAATCATCCTGTCTTGTGCACTGATGTATGAGAAAATCAATAATAATAGAATTTAGCCATCAAAGCATGTTACAAGGTACTGCACAAACATTAATTAACCTTTAAGAATAAGTATGAAAAAAATAAGATTGTTCCTGTTTCAGAGCTTGTGGTAACTGGAGTACAGGAAGATAAGCATGGCTGGGTTTTTCAAAAATTCTGAAACAAAAGCTTTGCATGCCCCGTTACAGTGTATTTTTGGAAATTGTGGGTGTGGATACAAGTCAGAGGGCTTGTGGCAGCGTCTTGTCTGGAACTGTGTGAAGTCTTTCCTTTTTTCCTAGTATATAAAATAATTTGTCCTTGTGACGTTTTATAGGCTCTTTCATTAGATTTAATTTCTTCTCTTGTTTATTTTATTGCACTGACTTAAGAACAATACGATACTATGCTTGTCATTGCCTTAGGGTTTTTCCCTATATAAATATTATCTTTTTGATGATTCCGAGAATTCAGAGGGAAAAAAATATTGATTTCTCTATGTCAAAAGGCTCTTCTGTATCTCGTAAATATTCTTTTTGTCAAGATTTAATAATTTGTTGTCCAAGCCAGTGCTTAAGTGGAAAAGATTTATGTTAATACAAACTTTCTTTGGTATTAAGATGATCAATTTTTCAAGTGAGGAAAAAAGGGAAGGTGTCAGGAGCAACAAATGGCCATATGTGCTATGGTTTACTTGTAAACTCGGGTTCAAACCAGGTAACTTTGAGGAAGAGTTCATTTGTTAAAATACATCCAGGGAAA
>NW_010098305.1:39723-94935 GCF_000699245.1 Pterocles gutturalis
GTGCTTTTTGCATAGCTGCCTGTAGGAGAAATACTCACGCTCACCAAAGTCAACTGGGGTTGTGTCATAATGGTTTCAAGATGGTTTTCCACGCTTCTCTTGGATAGTATCCAGGAACATGAAAATTTGGGTCAATATTCTGATTTAAAGTAAGCCAGGAAAACCTAGTCCAGCACTCTTAAAAAGCAGCGGGATGGTTTCCTGTGTTGTTTGCTGGGGTCTTATCCAGGCTGCGGCCACACACCCATGGGGCAGGGAGAAGCTTTCCGCTGACTTGAGTAGGAGTCCCCGTAATGAGGCAAAAACGTCCCTTCTCCTTACTAGATGTAAGAGTAATTAGATTTTAGGCTAGATCATGTATCAATGAAACCGGTGATTCCCATTAGAGCAGATGAAAATGAGAGGAGATACTCAATTTTACTAGGTGTGATAAAAGCCAGTTTGGGACCGAGGAGATAAAGATGACTGGTACGGTATTCATCTTTTTGGGCTGTTTGTGCCGGTTAAAGGAAAGCCCTTTGTCAATAATGACTGCACACATATTACAGCTGAGATGAACCCTACAACTTGTGTAGGATCACCTGTGACTGAAAAAGTTAAAAGATAAAGCTGGGTCTATTGCCTGCTTTCACTGACCTGCTTTGTGAATGTGTTTTTACTTACGGGCATTCTCTCTAAATGTAGGCTGCGTTTAGTCACTGGCGCTCTAATCGTGAGGAATACAATTTAGAAATAAATCCGTTCTTAATTTAATTACCTGTGCTTTGTTTTTAATTACATGCTCCTCCTAATTGAGCAGCAAATTGTGTAAAATGGAGAATGGAAACATAAGTTTGCAGGATATTTTCCTTTGCAGTTCTGGTGAGTTACGAAATCAGACCTTTTCCAGGAACTGAGTATTGAAGGTAAAGTAGAATGTAGGTACTTTGTTACATGTGTATTGATGTTTTGTGTTTTAATAAGACTCAAAGTTTGACTTGCTACCTGACAAGAATAAGAGGGTTATATTTCTTTGTGCAGCAGATTTTCAGACCAGTGAGCCTTCTGGCAGGATGATCAAAGTTGGGTTTCAGCGGTGGCTGTACAGATTGCCAGATTATGTTGTATATAATTAGCATACGTTGTTCAAAATTCTTCTTGGTTATACCAGCGAGAAGCCAAAAGTACTCTCCTGAGATCAATGTGTTTTCCCTGCTATTTACACTGCTGAAATCACAATTTAGCTCATTGTGTGTTTTTGTAAAATGTTGTACACAACTGTGAATACGTATTTGATTATAATAGAAATGTGATTAAATTTCAGCTTTGTTCACTTCACCTGCTTCTGCTCGCTATCTCTCTGCTGACATTTATTCCATCATTCAAAACTCAACTGCTTTAGATAGCTGCCAGAAAAATGAAAACAGCAAACAACAAACAAACAAAATCCCTTCTGCCAAGACCTTGATTCCTTTTCCTCCTACAAACGTGGGTTTCATCTCTGTCTCTGTGGCAAATTTATCCATTGGATATTTCCATTCTCTGTAACAACAGAAAAGGAGGCTTACAGCCGAACTGTAAGAAAGGGATAGGTCTTCAGATACTTTAAAATAGTGGTCTTTTTATGTAACAGATAAGAATAATTTTCTGTATTTCCCGCGCAGTGGCTTGTTTTCCAAGAGGAAAATTTAGAATTGTTCTGGTAAGTTTACCAGCATTGCAATCTCTCAAAAGAGGCGTTCTGTGGCGGTACGGGAGTGCCTTATCGACATGCCTGTGGGCTGCCCGCCGTGAGTCTCGGCTTTGTCAGTTATAGTCTCAGCTTTGTCATTTATGAGGACTTCAGCAATCCCAAATACCAAATAGCTCTAAAATGATAAATAGAACTTTGCTGGTATGGTTATCCTGTCTTTATACATGAGAGGCGAGCTCTTGGGCTAAATCAGCGCTGTTGCTTTCGTGCCTGTTGGCATAAGCCAAAGTTCTCTTGCTGCAGTTTTTTCTTTAGTATTACATCCATCTTTATGAAACAAGCTTGTGTTTATTGTCATCTTCTCTCCCTGTTTGAAGCAGAAAAATACAAGATATCTTTTCTGAAAAAGAAGGGCAGATATGGTCATGGAACTTGCTTCTCTGTAGTGCCCTGAATTTGCATGACATAGTTTTCCTTTTTGTTGGAAACAATGTGCCAGCCAGTGACTGGATCAATAAAAATTGATTTTTGAATAGTGAGTAGAAGCAAACAATTGCATAAAAGGGGAAATAATCTTCTGCTGAAAGCACTTGGATAATACACATTTTACCGGTAGCTGATGGGTGTGTAGAGATAAAAAATAAAGCAGAGCATTTATGACCTGGGGAAAAAAAAATGAAACGAGGTTTTAATTCTGATTTGTGATATTTTTATGACTCATATAGAACAAAGTATCTAATTTTATTCTAAGCTGGGTGGTTTGGTT
The DNA here is from genome assembly GCF_000699245.1 of Pterocles gutturalis. Lineage (NCBI taxonomy): Eukaryota > Metazoa > Chordata > Aves > Pterocliformes > Pteroclidae > Pterocles > Pterocles gutturalis. The sequence continues at coordinate 42,162 of NW_010098305.1, forward strand.
TTTTTTTTTTTTTTTTTTTTCTATCTTTCCTGGCTTATTTCTGTTTAGTTGTAAGAGAAGTGTGCTAAGTAGCCCCAGAAGGGCTTTCAAAGGATAGATTGCTATTGCTTTCGGTTGCACAAAAAGGTTAATTATGGAGGTTGGGAAAATGTTGCTGCTTTAATGATAAGGGACTACTATACGGAAATGACTAACTGAGCTAGTTTTCACGGTCATCTTAATTTTAAAATAAATGACAAAACATCAGGCTCCTTGATCATTCTGAGTATTAAAAATGAAAGGTCTGACACGCATGAGAAATACCTAATGACCAGAAAATCTGGGATAGGTAAGAGAGGAGGAGATCAACCAAAAAATAATTCATTAGAATTTCTAGATAACATGATCATTCCAAAAACTAATCAAAAAAATGTACAAAACCAAAGTTGTAGAGTTTTTGCCAGAGTTTATAGACTGTTAAATAAAACAGAACTTGTAGTAAATTAAACTGTAATTTAAATCCCTGTTTTTTATGTTTCTCTTCATGGATCTTATTCTGCCATTCAAGTCCATCAGGTACTGCAGGACTTCAAAGGAGAACAAAATTTGGATTTTATTGTTGACATACTAAAGCTGATGTATTATCACCATTTTTGCTTTAGTGCTGGTCCTGTAATACAAGTTTTCAAATAGAAAATATGTATTTCCCCCATTTTTGCACTAAGTGACTGAAAAAGGAAAAGGTTTGTGCAACATTTCTTTGCCAGGAATAAGAAGACCTGTAAATTACAGCATTTACTAGAAAATATAAGCAAGACTGTACCTGTCAAATTAAAGAATGATTGCTTAAGTGCGTCATCCTTGAAAAGTGTTGAGACCAGCGATGGGTAAACCTACATAGGTACCAGAAATTCATGTTCTGCTTAAATAAGTGTTCTTACATGGATTCATTGAGTCCAATGAAAATTGCTCCAAGCTAGTGAACCTCTAAGAAATCTTTCAATAACCAGTTGTCTTCTGAGATTGTCCCAGCCAGGTGCCTTTGAGGTTCTACTGTGAGCAGCACTAAATACAGGTTGTTGGGATCCGGGGCTGGTCTGTGTTAGGAATGGATGCTGCTCTGCTGGCAAGCCAGTCCGGGCAGAATTTCACAGCAGAGGGAAATCCTCTAGGGCTTAGATGGCATTTATTTTTTTAATACCTTCTGTATCTATTACTTTATGGCTTTTGACTACTGTCATTATTTTAAGTCACCTGTTAGACTCTTGAGTTGTGTTTGAGGACCCAGATAGTGCAGCCCAGGCTAGAAGGACTTGGACTTTGGCGTGTTCCACTCTGTCTTTGGAGTTGAAAGAATTTACATGGAATTTTGTAGACAAACATGTTTTAGACCTATTCCCCCCTACGCTTTACTGAGTTGAATGAATTTAAAAGCATCCTTCATCTGCCTACTATTCAAACAGAATGTCTGTAGGAAGTGACCAAGCAACAGTTTCATCAGTATTCCCAAGATACTTCATTTGGTTTTAATTCTTCAAAATCCAATACCTCAGTATTTAAAAAATTTAAAATCCTAGGCTGTTGCTGTTGCAATCAATTAAAAAAATATATTCAAGTAATGCAGAACTGCTAATTCAGTAGAAATTAGCAAAGGTAGACGTTTGGAAGTTACTGCATTAGTTTATAATTCATAAAATTAATGAGTTTTGTATAAAACTTAAATGTTTTCATTCTAAGTAACTCTAGATATTATTAGAAACAGTATTAACATTGAAATGAAGAAACATTTTACTTTTCAAATTTTTTGTGCATGTCTTTTACAGGTCTGAAATTGTCTTGCAAATTGTTATGATGCAAGAAAAATAGTTGTGGAATTTGTATAGTACTGGGGTGATGATGAAATACAGGGTCTGGGCAAAGCATTACCTATGTAAATTATTAATATTTGCATATTTTACTTCTGTTTGTTCCTTTATTGGAAGTATTTTTCCAGTGTTTGAGAACAGGACTGACCCTCACTTGGGGTGTGTTGGTGGTAGGTCCCATGTTGGCTTTTGTCCCATGCAGACACAGGCTGAGCTTCAAACTATATAGTGGATATCAGGAGTTTGTAGCTATTTCTCAAAATTGCATGTGTATTTAAGTAAACATACATGCTTGTGAGTTTTTGAGCTTCTGTGGTTTCTTTTCCTGCCTTGGTGAGAGTTACAAGATCTGTTCCCAAAATTACATAGAACATTGGCTACCGTCATGTACAACTGGAGAGCAGAACTGTTGCTTGTTCCAAAGAGTCATTACTCAGATCTTGGCAGAGACAATATTGGGATGATGTGGAGTTAAAGAAAATAGTGCTGCTGAAACAATGTGGGAAAGTTGCTCCTAGAAGCTGGTGCTCATTTTGATGAGGGCAGGAGCTGTAGCTGCAGGAAGGGACTGGCTGGTGGATGGAAAGGGCCATTGCAAACTAAAAGTGGCATTGCAAACTAAGATAAGCAGCTGAAAGAAAGCCAGAAACCTCGGGAAGGAAAGCATTTAGTGGGAAAACACTGTGCTGAGCAATGGTTTTAGTAGCTTGTGAGTTTGTAGTTTATACAAGAGAATCTTGGATGCTGGGAGCAATAAAAATTACAAAGAATAGAAAATAAGAATTGTGGATATCGAGAGTCTAGAAAATTATGGGGATGAAAAAGACTAAAAGGAGGAAAAGGACTGGGAAGAAAAGCGGTTGGGTATGACTGCAGTGAATAGCTCAAGGCAGTGGTGATGGCTCCCCAGTGCTTGAGGTTTGCTTGGGGAAGTAAATACAGAATACTGCTGCGCTCCAGGGATCTCTGGGGCATTAGAGACCCCTTGCTCAGGCTGGCACTTTGTTCCTTTCTGGTAGGTTACATTTCACTTAATTTGTGAGTTTTTGCACATGTAAGAATGTAGTGTATATACAGGGAGTATATAAATGCAGTGTGTCTTTTATTGAAATACCTTCCCCAATAAATCTAAAATACAATCAGTTGGCTTTGTTTATTCTGAAAAATGTAGTTTTGTTATGACAAATAGCTCTGTTTGCTTTTGCTTCATGTAAATACAGGAAATAAATATTTTTATTTCCTGTAGTTATTCCTGACCAGCATGTGTTAGTTTGCAGCATAAGCAGCATATGTAGATTTAAGAGTTAACCAGGATTTAACTGTAATTCCTTTTGAGCACTTAGCAATTAACTTCATGCAAGTAAAACCATTGAGTTGCTTATTTAATGACTTATTTGTTTATATGGACAATCAATTAGCAGGACCCCTGGGGTTTCCTTACCTTTTCCCTTCAAGGATTCTCACCAGGAGAGGCACTGACACAGCGTGCTTTTGGCACCCACAAAGCCCCGCGGTTCGCGGGTGCTCCCGTGGCGCAGGGACATGCCAAGTCAGTGCATCAGAGCAGGGTAGGAGCTGGGGGGTGAGACTTCGGGGCCCTTAAACTTACTCTTAAGGCTAGCATTAATAAATACCAGCCTCAGGTATTGATGGGGAAGAGAATATTAATGGAAAGGGAAACATCATTTTTTTTGTTTGAATAATAGGTGGCTCGAAAAGGCTTGGTTCCAGCTGATGCTGTGTGAGCACTTGCAACTGTTTTTTATGTTTTGTGGGTTTTTTGTTTGTTTGTTTTCTTCTCCTTATGTTAGGAGATGGATGTCCTTTAGGACATGAAGTCGTGTGCATACTGGGGAGGAATGTGCTGGAATAGCACCGTATACGCACAGGGATGGAGGCGAGAGGCGCTGGGCATGCCTCTCTCATTTGCTGCCAATTCATCTGGTTCTGGGCGGTGGTGGGTCCAGAGCAGGAGCAGCCAAGAGCCAGTGCTTCCAAGCTGTTTCCTGGGCCTCTCTATCTCTGCTTTGAAGCAGGCGTATATCCTCTCAGGAGTCTCTCTTGAAGCCTCCAGCATTTTTTGCCCTGGTGACTATGCCTGAATTGGCCCAGATTTACAAAGAGATCTGTGTGTGCTTGCTACACTGAGATAAATCAGTCTTTTTTTTTTTTTCCATGGGAAGTCAATTGTATTCCCATTTATCTCCCTGCATATGGTTATTGATAGGAACCCTTCCAGTCCAGGAAAGCACAAAGCAAAAAGTAGGCAATGTGCAGTGAACCCCACACCCTTCTTCTGGCGTTACGGTACCGAATCGGCACCAGCGTCCACCAACAGTGTCAGAGAATGAGGCTGCTGACAGCAACACGTGCTTGTAGCTACCGAATCCCAAATTGCAAACAAATGACAGTGACAGTGTGAGTGAAGCATATGCCATTAATAACAGTATTTTGATACGGCATAAGAAGGAGTGACAGTGGGTTTGGGTGAATAAAACACAGCAGAAGAACCCGCAACGGCAGCCTTTGTCTGGTGCAATAGCCCTCTTGGCCATGTCAATTTTCAGTAGACATTCAAGAATACTTATTCCAGATTTCCCTCAACAATCATTGCAATTAATAAAGGAAACTCTGGAAATAAACCAGCAATACCTGATCTTTTAAATTCTTCTTTATTTTAATTGTTGGTATCAGAGAGCTTCCTGAAGACCAGGAGATACTTTGGTTCTGTTTAGCTTATTTGGAGTCTATTTACTTTTTTTGCTGTAGAAATGGAGCGAGAACACACAGTTTTAAGAAGGAAGCTGCTGAAATAGTCTGCTTTAGATAGTTTCTGATAAGTTTGGAAGGAAAGTGGAAAATAAGGAATATTTTAACCTGGTTGGAAATACTGCACCTCCAAGTGAGTATTGATTTATTTAAATAATTATGTTCAATTTTGAAACTAAAAATTTTAAAAGGCAAAGAGATTATTATTCATATAAAGGATGTAATGAGTCATTTCACAGTTTATTAACCCATGCTGCTCAGCAGAGGAAAGGCAGAGGAAATATTAGGTCCCCGCTGAATAGAGTTTGATCGTTGTGCTGGGTGTTGATGAACTGAAACAGTGACATTCAGCAAACAGGTTTTAAGGCTTTTGTGGCAGATATGAAATGGAGAGTAAATATTCCTAGTGGACTGTATAAGCTTATACCATCAGCGTCTCCGATTGCCTCAGTCAATCATAAACCCCCCGAGATAGTGCTGGAATTGGCCTTGTATTAGGCAGGCTCATTGACTTTTATTGTGGAATGTATTTCATCCTCTGCGGGAAGAAGAGAGAGGGACAAGTCTTTGCATTCCACTTGTTCTTAATTGCAAGGAAGGGAGCTTGTTGGAAAGGAGATCAGGACAGCCATTTGCTCTTGGTAGAGGAGGAGATGCTCTGACTATTTTAGGAGACGTCATTGACTTGAAATCCAATTAATTAATTATTTTTTTTGTGATACTCCACACATGCTTCCAGGTGTTATATGCATGACTGGGGTGTCAACAGTGTCATTTTTTCTACTTCTCTCAATTTTCACCTCTACAGCTCCATGAGAGCCTGACACGTACAAAATGCAGTCAGACTGAGACTTTATTCTGCTGCCTGCCCCTGATGGGAATATGTGCACAGTACCCATTAAAGGGAAGGGATTTGAGCACAGCAGCACTGGTCTGCTTGGGCACAGCTGGAAAAACTGGAGCTTAACAATATCTCAGAACTATCACCAGCAACTATGAAGCTGGTGACTCACTGCAAAAGTGCTGACAGTACCTGTGCGTGTATGTTTCACATACACAGTAATACATGATTAAAAATATAGAGTATTGGATAACCGTTAAGAGCAAGTGCCGTAATTACGGAGCACAGGATATTTCTAGGAAAAAAACAGGTTCTCAGAAGTCCCAGAAGACAAATTAAATAGGTTACATCACCAATACTTGTTTAAGCTGTGCAGGTCCTGGGGTTGAAAGTGGCTGGAAAAAGGTGAAAAAATGAAAAATGTTGAACGTACTTGAAAGAGAGAGATTGGAATAAGTGCTTAGATACGCAACTGCTGGTGAGCTGGAGTACAGGAAAGTAATTTTGGGGGAAGATACTTTGGTTGGGATGTTTATTACAGAAAAGAGAGGTTATGCTCAGAAATGAGAAAATACCCAATTCTGTGTTATCAGCCTCTATGCCAAACAGGAGGTAGACCTGCGAGGCCGGCTGGCAAAAGGATAACACATTTCCACTTAATGGAAATTAAATGATGTCACATGGAAGAACTTGGGTGCAGTTGGCCAAGAAAAGTAGAAGTAAAAGGTTATTTATCATTGAAGGTCATAAATCACTGTGGTCAGGTCTCTTTAGTGGGGAATAGTGCCTCGGCTGGCTGGACGTTGTCCCTGGTGAGCAATAATGGAGTAAAAAAAGCTCAGATTGAACCCAAGGAGGATTTTGTAAATGTTTCCAGTTAATTAAGATATTACCAGTTCAGCAAAAATAATAAAACATTTAAAAAATGGAATGAATGTAGATACAATTAGCATGTTTTAATGGATTCCTTCTTTGATCATTTATCTCCTGGTCAGCATTACTTTTAAACACACTAAAAATGGAAGAGATGTGGAGTGTAACTGGGATAAGTGTGGTTGGGGGCTTCTCTAGGAGAGGTGCAGTGCTGATGCTCTTGATCACCACTCGCACCTACACGCTGACACTTTAACTGAAAACATTTGTAATTAAAAAATTAATCCAGGTGTCTGTTGGTGTCAAGGAAAAGAGAGAGGGAGAGATGTTATGTTTTCAAAATATCTGTAAGCTTTAATATGACACATCTGGCAGCAGGTGGAAAGACTTGGTACTTGAATTGTGGGAAGAAAATCTTATTTATGTTAGCTCTTGTAACTTTCAGCTGCTTTTAGAAAGGCTGAAATCTATAGCTCAAAGGAAAGATATTTTGCCTGAAGGTAGGGAAGAAAAAATTCAGGCCAGTTCCTCTTTCATCTTGCTGCAATTAGAATACAACTCTAAACCATGTGTTTAAAAAAATGTTTATGAACTCGCAGGTTTGAAATGAATGCCCATCTGTAAAATTTTAAAAATTAAAATCCCTTTAGGAAATAGTGACCTTGCAGAGCTTAAATTGCTTATAAAAATCTGAAGGCTGAATTAGTTAGGTATAGCAATGAACTAGATAAAAACTAAGCTAAAAAAAAAAACCACACAAGCTGTTCCTCTCTCTGTCCAAAGGTCTTGAAGAAAAATCTGACTTCTCGCTGCACTGTGTATACTATTTCTTCCAGTTTGCTTCTTATCGTATTTAAGATCAGACCCCAGCAGCTTTAGCAAACGAGTTGCGCAGTAGCTCAGCTTGGAGTGATGAACTAAGTATCTCCTGTGACTGCGATCAATGCTGTCAGCGGGACGGACCGGCACGTGCCAGCGGGGAAGGACGAATGTAAAACGGCACTTACACAACAGAAGCATTTCTCAGAAACCGTAGGTCGAAGCCGGGTTACAGAAGTGGCTCCATCCTGTTGAGCACTGGAGAGGTGCTTGTGTTGAGGCTCGTTGCTGTTTGGTTGTTTTCTGTCTAGAATTCACGTCTAGATAAAAGGGGGGATGCTGGATGCCAAGTATTGCAAACTCAGCTCTCCCAGCTGAGCTCAGGTGATGTTAAACCTCCTCCTCTGCGTGCTGCAGACCCTCCACTGTTAGTAGAATTAGGGTTATTGTCTTATCTCGGGTGGTGGTGGTCTGCCATGGTGAGAAAGGTCTCACACTTTCTTTACCTTTGTGTCAAAGGTGATGCTCCTGAGGAAATTCTTGGTGGCAGCAAGAAAGTTCCCTGTGGCCTCTGATTGTCAAACATTATGGACATTTTATTAAATGGTAAATAAAAGATGTTATGGAAGGAAAGCCATAAAGAGAGGGGTCTTGGCCAAAATACCATGCTGCAAAATGGTCTATAAATTAACATGCTAGTTAACTCAAACACCAGCAGAACCAAAGGAGCTTATATTGGCCGTTATGGGGCACTTAGGGGTTTTTACAGCAGGTTGAACTTTCTGCCAGTTAATTTTTATGTTGTTTTTAAACTTGATCATCTTCACTACTGTTGTCCAAATGCCATTAATTTAAGGAACTGTCAATCAAAGCTGATTATTAGTATGCAGGGGCTGTGGTATGCTGCGTATACAGCAGAAATCTTTGAAGGCTGAAACGCTTTAGTCCATTTTGCTTGTATACAGGATGGAGATCAAATACGACAGTGGCTGTTAACAAAATGATGAAGATCTCACAAAACACACAATGTATTTTAAATAGTGCTTTGAACTTGAAGTTTTAAAATTCCATTATTTAATTTTTTAACTGTTAAAAAAAGCACTTTCTGAAGAGTAGGTAGCAGTGACAGTCACCTTTTAAGAGTTTTTATTTCAGATACAAACCAGAAATTGACAGATAAAGAGTTTAAATCTGAAGTGGACGGAATTGTTGTTTCAGTGGTGCAAAAATAACAAATACCTGTAAGAATGAGCATTACTGTAAATAGGGATTGAAATGCTCTGTAGAAAACCGCAAATATAAGTTTATTCTACTGGCTGAAAACTTTTACTTGATCAGAAATCTGATAAATGGCTGAGCCATGCTGGTTATAAGTTAGGTCTGTTGACTTTCTGCTCTTTGTTATAAGTAAAGTCAGATTTGTACCTGAAACAGAGCAAGAAATAGTAATAACACTGATATAACCGGCACAAAATCTCAATAGTGTACAAAGTGTCACTTAGGAAACTCTTTGATGTTTGTGGAAACAGGGTGTTAGCTTTATTTGTCAGTTCTTTCCATTTGCATTTCTGTGCTCTCTGCGTCCTGAGGAAATCTTTCTCCATTTAATTAGAAAGAAAAGCTCAGATACATACTTGTTTGCAGGCTTAATTTGCAGCGCCATGCCAAAGGTTCTTTGCAAGTCTTTGTAGGGAGTGTGGGAAGAGAAGAGAGTTTCACATTGTTCATACTAAGCCCTAATGATAGTCGTTATTGTTCCTTTCATATCGCTGTCTCCATTGTATCTGCTGTTGACTTCCACACTTTTTTTGCTCTAATCAAATTTTAAAAAGCCCCTGTCTCACCTGCCTCACCGCCTCATGCGTCCACAGATGTGTATGTAACAACACCAATTCTAGGTGGTGTTAAACCTGTGACTTTCAAAATCTCATAACTTCAGTCAGGTACATCAAATTTAAAAAAGGCCCTGTCTCACCTGCCTCACCGCCTCATGTGTCCACAGATGTGTAGTAACAACACCAATTCTAGGTGGTGTTAAACCTGTGACTTTCAAAATCTCATAACTTCAGTCAGGTACATATGTTATCAGAATTCAGGCTATAATCTCATGAACACAGTGTTGTTCAGAATTTTCTAAAATTTAAGTAAGGATTATGGTCATCTATTCCCTTTGTTATTTACAACCATGTAAAAAAGAAGGGTGAAATATTATGACATTCGTTTCTCCTGTACACAAAAATACATATAATATGGATGTCCTAATTTGCAGTTTTACAAGCTTTCCTATTAAAAGGTACTTTCTCTCTTTTTTATACAGATTGGTTGTTTACCAATATTTTGTGAATAGTGGTAAAAAAAATCGTTCCATCCATCAAGAAGGCTTAGGGAAGGCAGAGATTAGCAATGACAGGGACAAAATTACGTTCTCCTTTAAAAGAATTTATGAACCAACTTCTGTCCTGGACTTCAGTCAGCTTGTTGATTAATACTCCAAAAAATACCAGATCATAGATGGATGTAGAGTGTTAATATCCATGGAGAAGTTGCCATGTTCCATTATACATGTAGAGTGCCTCAGCCTGAGAAAGCTGCACCAGCTAATTCACAATATTCCGCCTAATGAAGGACGTAACTCTCAAAAACCCCACAAATCTCCACTCCAACAAGCCTGATGGCCAGCAGTAGCTGTTCTTCATGCCAAACACCCGTTGCCATCACGTTCATTACTTTAAACTCATCACCATAATAAAACAGCAGCAGTGTAATCCCAAAAGGTAACTTCCGCATCCTACTAAGTGCTGGCAGAACGCAGCTGGGAATTTACTCACTTTGGGTGTTTTGTAACAGCAGAAGATGACTGAATTATCAGAATGGGAACATTTAGCAGCAATAATTTGACTTCAACAAAATGGAGATGGAATTGAGACAGAATGGATTGTTTTCTGCCGGCTTGCTCACAGATTTCTTTGAAGATCAGCAGAAGAGCTGCTGGCTACCAGGAGTCCAGACAGTCTTGTAGCAAAAATGAATGACTTGCTGACCTGTCTGTGAGTTTTCCTGAAACTTCTATGCCATTGCCTCACTAAAAGTTTTCAGAACAGCCCCTGACAAGTGTAAGGACCGAGGGGGGCAGAGTGGGGGGTTGGCAGTAGCAGCATCCAGCCCGGCTCCTCTGTACGGCACTTCTAGGTAGAATTAGCTGCAGATGTAAATTAAGCTTAACACATTTCTGTTTTGTGTGATCCCTGACATCTTCATGGCTGTTTAGACTATCTGTATAGGCTTGGAAGCAATTTAACTCTTTAATTACACATTCTATGTAAAAGCACGTTACTGAAGTATACGTAACTAATTTACACATTGAGCAGTATCTTGCCCTCATCCTCTCTTCTTTTTAATTCCCTTCTTAAAAACAACATCTGGAAGTAACTTCTTTATAGGCAAAATCCTTATGTTTTCTACAATTTGTTGCAAAATAAAAAGTGACTATTTTGTTTCATCCCTTTAGTTGGTTACTGACTTTTCATACTCTTAAAGCAGTGATGTGTGCTGCAGTGCTTGAGACGTATTTCATAGCAAGCCACTGTCCCCGTGTTCCCGCTGAAATTCCTTGTGTTTGGTGCAGGTAGGGGGGTCTCTGCCCCTGGAAAGAGCTCCAAAACAGGGGGCCTGAATTTTCAGATCTTTAAATCACCACCTAATGGTTTGTATTTCAAAACACAATGTACATTTATAGCACTGTTTGCAGGGGAAAGAATTTACCATCCTCACTGAATGCCCTGGAATATGTTAAATGAGAAAAACTGGTACACGTAAGAACTGTAAAAAAACCAAACTCATTGTAACCCAAATAATTGGTATGATAAATTCTACTTAATTTCACTCTACTGCTGAAAGCTACTCCAAAAGCAGGTTTAATGGATACTAAGTGTGGAACAGTGGAATTTATTTTTACAATGCCCCTTGCACCATGCACTGAAGCAGCTGATGCTCACAGTTTGGAGACCTGAGGTTCGGGGTTGATCCTTGGTCCTCTGCCTTTGCAGAGCCTTGGGTTCAGTATCTCTCCATCTTAACCTGAACACCTGCAGACTTTCACAATTTCACAAGAGAAGATTGGGAATTTAGTTCCGCAGTTGTAGTTTTTTTGATTTTGAATAAAAACCTGTTACTCGTAGGCGTGATTGGCAGTTGGCCGTGCGAGGTGTTGTTAGATTTGCAGATACTCGTGATGCTCGATTCGGTCCCCTTGGGTAGCTTGAGCAAGACTTTAGGAAAGGTGCTTGCGCATCGTTAACACGCTGGTAGCTACGGAGAGAGGTTGAGGAGGCTATTTCACAGCCTGGCGGAGTTGTCATGAGTTCCACATCACAAGCTAACGTAGCCTTCTTTTAGAAATAGCAGCTGGAAATCACGCTGCAGCAGGTAGGACAAGCCACACTTGAACTGCTTTTGCAACACACAAGAAAAAATAAACGGAGCATCTATGCTGAGACCTGGGGCTACAGCTTCTGGAAAGAGGACTAAAGGGCTCAAATTCATGGCATGTCGAACAGCCCGGGGAGAAGCAGGAGTGCTAAGGGCACACCCGTGTCCCAATCCACTGGGGACTCTGCGGAGAAGCACCATCACTGCATCCGGTCGCCACCGTCTCCGCTGGCTCAGACTCTGTGAAGTTTCCGCATGTTGGAACGCTTTCAGAGGGAAGTCCTGGAAAGCTTTGCTGTGAGGCAATGCTGAAACATCCCATTTGATAATTTTTAAAAAAATGTTTCTGGATTTCAATTTGAAATTATTCTCGTTAAGTGGTTTATTTTGCATTTACAAGGTGATGTAACAAGGACAGGTCTGATTTCAAGTAAATTCTTTGGACCCACTTATTTTTTTAGAATATTCATTTATGCACGTTTTGAAAATGTACGGCTTGTCTAGAATTGGAACAAAATAAGACTTCAAGTTAAATAGAGTTCTGTGCTTCATTTCTGATTTGACTGAAATTATACCATATTGAAGCCAAATGACACCATGCCCTCCCCAACCAAGCCAGTTAAGAAAACACTTTCAACATGATATAACATCTTACTGAATATGCTAAGTAAATTGAGTTTCTTTGGTCAAGAAGGAAAAAAAAGCATTGATCACATCTGACTTGCATCTCCAGTCATTGTAGCATTGAGACTGAATTGCTACTTAATTGAAAACTCAGAAGTATTAAAGATTGTACACCTGACAACATTTCAGAGCCTTCCTATATCTGAAGAGAGAATCAATTATCTGCTTTATCAGGCAATATAGGGTTTTAATTCCTACTGTCCTCTCGTCCCCTACTGTCACCAGTTAGTCACGATTTATACGTAGAGCTACACATGATGAGTCATTAACAGTAGCAATATGTCCTATTATGTATGATGTGTATACACTAAACATGAAACAAACCAAAATGCATACGTGTGTCTACACAGCCACAGTTACAGTAGCGCATACCTAAGGACGTACTGAATCCACTCCATCTGGAAAAGGATGACCTTCTGCAGTACCAAATGTATTACAAAATCTTTTCTAGCTGCTACAAGTGTATAGATCATATTCTTCGAGCACCCATAAAAGTCATAGTTACTGTCAGTTTGAGAAATTTTAGCTCAGTGCTCCTGTTCCTCTTTGGCTGTCATGGGAGAAGAGAAATCCTTCTTTATAGAAGGACAAGACGTACTACTGGATTGTACCTTGACAAATGACCTTTTCCTGGCTCTAATGGCTCCAGGAAGGGTATCCTTGAAAACAAGTGCGTGTTTACATTTGCCATTTGAACAGAGGAGCGCTGTATGTTTTGCTTGGACTCTTGGAGTAACGTGGCTGAAGATTGCTTTTTGACATTCTTCTCTTACACGTTTCTCTTGTGCTGAGGAGCAGCCTGGAATTTGCTGCTTTTGTTTTACTGAGCTCTTCAGTTTCACAAAAATAGGTAGTGAATATCTTGAGGAAACAGATTGGTGCAGCATTGCTTGTGGTAATGTTGCATGGCTGCATTAAGTGGGAAAAAGGCATTATTGCCACTTTTCAGAAAGGAAGGACGAAACACATCCTTCCTCATTCATTAGACCCTTTCAGGCTGTGACTGTTCTGTCAGAGCTGAGATGACAGGAGGCCATCCTTCACAGCGATGAACATGTCAGCCCGTCCTCTTCTCAGCTGTCACCGTATCATCATGCATATGGCAGAGACAAAATTGGATGGAAACATGGATTTGTGCAGACACAAGGATCGTGGCTCACCAGATGTGATCCTTACATTTGAAACAGGAATGAAAACACGAATCTGCCTTTATTAAAGATTGCACAGCTGCCTTTTCATGCTGTCATGTTGGGTGAGAAGGGTTCTGCTTCAGCTTTCCTGCGTGAAACATTGGCTTTCTGGTGGCAGTTTGGTCACTCACAAAACAAGCTCCTTTGTTTTTAATAAGACTGCAGCGGTGTCTTACAGCGTTTGTAACAACAGATACAGCACCTAGTCTTAACCTTCACACATTACAGTAGGAACACCTAATAAAGGCTTTGCTGAGCAGCTTGTTGCCTCTCTGAACCTTTCGAAAGCAAAGCTTTAGGTCATTAATGGTTGGAGGAAGAGTTGATCTCTAAGGGGAATGCTGCTGTGCGTTGCTTTGCTGAATGTATAGCTTCCAGCAGGACCTTGAATAAACGGCTGAATCTTAAGAATCTTTTAATAAGCACAGCTCAGATAATGCAAATTTTAGTTTTTGTGTAAATAATACAAAGCAGCTCTACAAATACCTTAAATTAAAATCACAATTACAGTTAGAAATCTCTATTATTCTTACAATTCACTACATGCTGCTTTGGCCCAGACTGTTTAATGTAGCTTCTTAGTTTATTAACTATAAAACTGTCTAGAGAACAAAAACATCCCACGCAGATTTCACAGCTGCCTGGTGTCAGAAGAAGCGACACTGAAAACCATTACGTTTGAAGTTTGTTTTAGGATGGATTTTTGATTCAGCAAAATCCTACATTGAATATACTGTCATTAAGTTATTTGAAAACACGATGATAACATGACAGGACAAAGAAATGTGGAAACGTTGACAGGTGTAGAAAATAAACTGTTGAAGGGAAGTAAATCAGAGGTGATGCCTGTGCTGACCACATCCAAGCGTTTGACATCGTGATAGATGATGAGGAAACAATATCTGGAGGAAGGGCAGAGGAAGGGTAGAACTGGAAGAGTCTTAGAAAATACTTGTAATTCTGACTTTAGGAGGGCAGAGGAAAGGTAGAACTGGAAGAGTTTTAGAAAATACTTGTAATTCTGACTTTAGGCTTTTAGATTAGACTGATTAAGGAAAACAAAACTAGATCCAAAGTCATGGCTCCTGAAATCCACATAATGCATTTATTCTGTTTTGAGGTTCACTAGTGATAAGAAAACTTGCTAAAGGATCCGAGGGCTACTTGAGAAGAAGAGAAAAAATGTGATTCAACATCCTGGCCTAAACTTGATCTCATTTACTCCAGTTATTGCAAATTGGTGGAAACTAATTTAAGTGTTACTTACTGCAGAGGGGCTACTCTGATCCACAGAGTCAGGAGGGAAAGGTGAACTCCAGTATCAGCCATCTGTACAGTGCTTTTTGTTGAGGACCTGAAAAAAACCTATACTCAGTACTTTCTAGACTTACATAATGTGTTCCAGTCCCAATTGCTCGATCTATCTATTAACCTATATACGTCTATACTGGGAAAGGGAGTGCAAATCTAAGATGCCATTTGCTGTTTCAGGCTGTCCTTGAAACTTCAAATAAATCAGACAGAATGAGACCACTCTGATTTCTACCAGCACCACACACAGTGGTGTTTCCCAGGGAGTGAGTAGCAGGGCTGCACTGCAGTAACTCAGTGGAGCTGCACCATATTTGCTGTTTGGTTTTTTTATATTATTTTCAGATGAAATATAGCATCAGTGCAAATGTACTTCCTTGTAACCACACCCTAGGCAGTGACACATCTTTTGAAGTATGATCAATGCTACATCCAAAGCTCCTGTTTTTTTTTTTTTTTAATAGAAAAGCTGCATAAAATTGCCTATGACATGCTTTTAAAAACATTACCCTCCACTGTCACTAGGCTTTAATAAGGGCAAACATCACACGATACAGTAAAAGGTCATTTATGACAAGAATGTAAATATATGGTAAATCCTTAGCAAAGATACGCCTTTACGTTTGTTGGGGGAGTTCATTCCAGTCTGGCTTTCATAAGGGTAGAGTATCTTAAGCTATTTGTTTATCAACAAATATTATTCTTCATGAATTTCATACTATGCCTGAGTCTTTCTTCCTTGTTTGCTTTGTCTGCAGAAACACACACTGTGGCTTCTTTAAGCCGATCCCGTGCAATCCCTGGCATAAGGGCATCTGGTCCATCTAGGTGTTGTTTCTTGCGGGGTGGGAAGTTGGGAGTTTCTTATTATTTCTTTATTTTTTTATAGGAGCACTTGTTTAACTCAGTGAGCCAATATGAGCTATGTTTGGAAAAAAAAAAAAGAAAAAAATGAAAATAAAAACTAGGATAACTTGAAGTGATGTCTAGAGGCTTTGCTAGCAGAGCTGAACCTCTGTAGTTGCTGCTGACAAGACTCTGCAGTGTAGATGCACAGGAGCAAGGGCACAGGAGCTGCCCAGCTTCATTGTAAAGCCCCCAAAACCTTCCCATAGGTCCCACCCACCTGCTGGTCTCAGGTACTCACGGGTACCCCAGGGATTAATTACATGGATTGATAATTAGTAGGACAAAACTAGATTGAGCTGTGCTATTCCAGATTGAATAATTCCTGCCGTTACCTTAAAATGATGAATTTCGTCAGAGGCTCGGAAATTCATCTTGAGTGTGAGCTAAACAAGAGATGGGACTAAGCAAAGCACAAATCAAAAGGAAGAAAATCATTGGTGTCAATCTGCGCACTCAAAGATTTACTTTGTGCTCGATTCCACTCCCTTCCCGTGTGCCCCGATAGAGGACTTGTTTTTTCTGTGCATATTAATACCATCACACAGGGAGACTGGTAAGATGCAGCGAAAGTTTGGGGGAGCAGGTAGTGTTACTATCTTAAATTATTTCTGCAACTATAATTTTTTTTTCTGCTTTTTTGGTTCTATTCTAAGACTTTTTTTTTTGGAAGCGCTTACATCCAGGTCTCATTTTTTACTTTTCTGCCATTCTCTTTAAATAATCGAGGTAAGTAAGAGGTGCCGGGAGGGGCAGGCATCGTGATTGAACTGTAGGCTCCAAATTGAAAAGACTTGTAAAGTTGGGTGTTATTAAGAGCACATTTAATCAGGGAAAGTGACAAACAATTTGTTGTAAGACGCATAAATACTAGTGGGAAACTAATTTCGGTGGCATAAAAAACAATCAGCTCTTGCATATAAAGTAAATGGAAAAAGCGTACCCCTGCGCGTTATTGCTCCTGCCGTGTACCACATTCATTTACAACAATTATTTTCTTCTCTTGGCCAGAACAGCCTTTTTCTTATCCGTCAAGTAAAGCAGGGGCAGAAAAATATTCAGAAAGCACAGCAATATGCAAAACCAGTCACGAGATTTTCCTTTTTTCTTTCTTAGCTGGTCATATTTAATAATCATAAACTGCCTTGCTGCTTAAGAGCCTGACCTTCTCTGTTAGCAAAGCTCGCACCTAAAAATCCTGCAAAGTTCCAATTTCTAAATGTCATAAAATATCAAATGGGTGCAGAAGACAAGAAGCAAGTCAATAAATGTTTGTATTCTTCTCTTGATGCTCTTTTGTATTTCATTGTGTATGGAGAAAAAAAAAAAAATTAACCCCAAGTTTAGTCTGTCCTCCAAATAAAAGAAAGAAAGAGAGCAGAGCCTGGGGTAACAGTCAGTTAAAATATTGATTACAGTGCATAGCAATTTACTGAAAAATAAATAAATAAACCCAAAATGCCTTCAAACTGTTTAGGAGAAAGCATACTGTTTCCTATGGTGGGAAGAAGTATAATTAAAAAGCTATCAACAGTCTGGGATTGTCAAAAGTGCTTTGTCACCTGAAGCACATTCCTTGTAATTATCTTTTGGGCTTTAAGCTACATCACCATTAACCTCCAAAGAAGAAGGGTTACTATGCTTTCTGGTGTGAGAAATTGTATCATCATGTAAATTAAACCCTGTTAGGTAGTCAAATTGGATTTGGGGAACGATTGAGTATTAAACCTAGTCATGTATATTATCAAGTGACACAAAGCATGAAATGCTAAGAGGGAAAGAAACAGAAAAATATTTTTTTTCCTTCCTTAAAAATGTCAAAATTCTGGCACAATTTTTTTTTTTTTTCTGAAGGCAAAAGCAAGAAAAGGGAGCAAAATATATATGTATGTACATTCTGATTACTTTTTTTTTTTTTTTTCCAAATTTCCAGAGAATAGAAAATGAGACAACCCAGTGCTGGCTGGTAATAATACAGCAGTACTTGGAATCACACTTATCTGTTACTCAGGATCTCATACCCTGACACATAATTACCAGGGTTGATTGACAGTGGCTCCTTCTACCCGTGTGAATCCAGTTACCCAAATTTCCTAAAATCATCTGCAGCAGTAGTGGCTGGATGGAAAGCAGCTTGCTTCATCTCTACAACTTAGTCTAGCTGGTATTATGGAACACATGAAAAAGTTTTAACCACATGCTGAAAAATCAATAATATTCTTTAGAACATAGAAGGTATTATTTAGGGAAAAAAAGGAAAGGAAAAAAAAAAAGACTGAATTTTCTTCATACTGTAGTCAGTATATGCCTGAAGAATTCATATTTAGAATGCAAGGAGGATAAATGCCTTTTAAGTATAGATTTTTTTCCTGTTAGCTTTTCTAGCTGTGTTTACCAAGGGGCAGGATTTCAATGACCAGCATAGATTAAAGGGTGGTTTCACGCTGCTTGATAACAAGTTAGTACTTGACAGCACGAGAGGTGAGGCTGCAAAGAAGCCAAGCCTGCGGACAGGTTTAACGATTGCCTGTTCCTGCGGGTGTTTTAGATGGGCCAAGTTGAGGTGTAGCATCAAAATTTCAGGATTTCAGAATTGCTTGTGGTGACCAGCTTGTTTGTTGCCTTATTTCATGCCATCCCTTGTGTTTGCTGCCGGCTTGCTGAAATACCCTAAGCTCTTCCAGGTGTCTCAAGCTCACAAGAAATGTCTCCATACACCAAGCCCAAATGCAGTGAGCTCACCGTGTCCATCAGATCTCCCAGCTCAGCATCGTGAGTGGCCGCGCTGGGCTCTGTCCCCAACGCGATATTTCTGCCCAACACGGTGTGTTCAGCAAGCGCCGTTCAGCCGTGCTTAACAAGGCTCCAGCTTGACGTAGGCTTTTTAATGTGTAAAAAAGAAAAATCTGTTCCTTTTTGCAAAAAATGGTGTGCTGAAAGGAGAACGCTGGACTTCAGGTAATGGCAGGGGAGGAGTGGATAATATATTTTTTTCAGAAAGAGGAGTGAAACCCAGAGCTTTGCAAATTGCTAACACGCAGTTCCATCATTAAGGAGCACACACTTCTTTGTAGTTGCTAAATATAAAAAGAATTTGACAACAATCTCCAAAGCTTTCTGAGAGTTTAAATAATTTTTGTTTTGAAGAGAACTTTATAATTTTTTTTTTCTGCCAGATTACTGCATTTGACAATGGGCTGTATCCAGCATTTATAGTCTTTCTGCTTTCAACTTGTGGAAAGTGGGTAATTGAAGTAGTGTGCACAATAAATGAGAACATCCATTGGTTCCATATAAACCTTTTAAAAGCCTCGGAACGGAAAGTAAGGCAGGCTAATATGAATTGCAAAAGGACACAATTAATTTGTACATGAAAGAAGATTTTTAGTATGCCATTAGCTTCTGTAACAGCCAAAAATAAAAAGGCAATCATGGATAACCTTGCCAAAAGTATGACAAACTGCTTGTCATGAAAAAGTTTTGTATCTTAAGCAAATGCATAATGTTTTTGTAAAAATTATTCCGTTAACTCTTACTTGCTGCCAATGAGATTAGGTTTAAAAAACAATATTAAAAGGCACAATTGTTTCAGAGTGCTCAAAAAAAATCAAGAGCATCTGCTAAAGCAACAATATTAAAAGGCACAGTTGTTTCAGTGTGCTCAAAAAAAAAAATCAAGAGCATCTGCTAAAGCAAGTGGAAGTCCTGTTGCTGTTTGGAAGACTTTTGAATTTTCAGCAAACTGGTTCTATCTCATTTCCTCTGTGCCCCTAATTCTTTTCATATGCCTTATTAATGGAAGCATCCATTTAAAAAAGTCATGAGGAAGTTGTGAATCTCTGTTTTACATCCCATATCTTTAAGAAGCTAATTTTTCCCGTCTTTTTTTTTTTTTAAGTGAAAATATCTTCTCTTTTATTCCCCTTTCTTCTTCTTCAGTTACTTAATCTTTTTCAGCATATATTATCTGAGTATTATATAGCCTATACTCTATTTTTAGAAAAAGTCTGTAAATTCTAACAAATTATTAAGTGGTTTTATTTCTAGATATAGCTAGCTAAGGTCATAAACTGCTCCTGAAGATTCCTGCTAACTAAGTGAAAATGTCTTCTCTTTTATTCCCCTTTCTTCTTCTTCAGTTACTTAATCTTTTTCAGCATATATTATCTGAGTATTATATAGCCTATACTCTATTTTTAGAAAAAGTCTGTAAATTCTAACAAATTATTAAGTGGTTTTATTTCTAGATATAGCTAGCTAAGGTCATAAACTGCTCCTGAAGATTCCTGCTAACTATGAAAGTTAAATTACACTACAGATATTAAAAAGACAAGATTGGGCAACTGAGAAACTATTTTCTGCATACTTTGAAAAAAATGAATCATGGGATTTCAGGAGCCTGATTTAGGCAATAACTCTGTACTTCCTAATCAATTATGGCTTACTTTTGTCCATCATTACAAGAGTGCAATAATTATTAGTCCTCTGTGAAAGTATCTGATGGTGTTAAATAATACAGGTAGCATAGGAGCACTCAAACAACTAGGAGCTGGTGTCTTGTCAGTGGTTGTAGCAACCATCATTTATGTTAATAACACAAAATATTGCAGTAGCCAGAAGAGAGACCCCTGAATTTTACAGCAATAAGAGGGATTGCAAATCATATCTACTGGAAATAAAGGTGGGGGATAGTTGCTGGAAAAAAGTGTTTCTCAAATATTGCATGGTTTGCAATGTTTAGTATGTATTTATTTGAAAAAAAACTAATCGTGGTAATTTATAGTACAATAAACTGCGGTATGAGTGAATTTTATAAACCTTTCTCATGTGCCTACTAAGGAAGAGTCTTATTGATTATCAGCCTGATTTTTTCATCAATGCAGCTCATTCGTGACTCCATTCAAAATCATTTGGTAGAAGGAGAAGGGACAGATTCTCAGTGCCTATGGCAATCAAGACAATTTATCTCCAGGCAGAAATCTCTGTGCCATGGGAATTGCAGTGCTCCAGTGGCAGCTCCGTAACTTCTGTGCCAAATCCTGCACCATCTGAATCTAGTTCCCTCCTGGCTATTTGCTCACCTTCATGCTCTTGCTATGCAAAGTTTTTTATATTTCTTTTGGTATCTGTTTGGTTGGATGTTTCTTCACAAATGACTTCTTAAAAAGATCCAGTTGAGTCTTGTTGTGTTGGGTAGATTTATGATTGCCCATGATAGCACTTCAGTGTGGCATATTTTGTCATATACGTATATATATATTTAGATTAATCATATTAATTGTGTCCTGGGTTTCCCTCTTTCTTTTTTTCTTTGATGCTGCAAATCTGTAGGAAACAGGACTGATGAGAATCTTTAAGTCAGTGCATCTTGTGTAGCAGAGAATCTGTTTCTCATGATTACACCCAGGTTTTTCTTCTTCCTCTGTGATCCTTCTTTGCCATTTCTGACAAATTTCTACACTCTGCCGAGTTTTACTTCTCCCATTTTTCTTTCCTCTCCTGGATAAATGCTGCCTTCTTCAGCCTCTCATATTTTCTCAGGTTGTGTAGCACTCAAGGCTGTGCTCGGCCCCGGGCAGTATTTCTTCCATCCTGCTCTCCACCATGCTCCGTTCTCGTCACAGCCGTGGCACAGATTTTGCGTTTCAGTTTTGCGATAACTCACATTTTCTGCCACTTTGCCAGCTATGGAAAATGCCTCTCTTGATGAGCCAGCCATTTCAGTTAATGACGATTAAAACCCCATGAAGGATTCCTACTATACGTTGGCTATCTATAGTGCTAACCCCATGGTGGGATTGAGTGGTGGGGACAAAGATCTCCAACCCGATACAACCCCTTGTATCAGCAGGGAGTTGAACCTTCTGAGGTCTTTACAACCTCAATTATTGTATGGTTCCAAATATAGCCTTTTTTTCCAAAGAATTCTTTAAAGAGACGTGTAAGACTCCCTAAGGATGTGTGAAGGATCTCTGATTCTTCCCCATCTGGATTTCTGTGCTTTGTTTTGTCTCCCAAAGAATTCACACTTGAAAGCACAGCCAGGCTTCTTTCCAAAAGAGTTAAAGAAATATCAAGGTCCAATTAGTCTTAAACTTCTTGATTTTTTTCGCTTTATGCTCTGAGATAGGGGAAATTAATAATGAATGACTGCTCCCATACAGAAAACTGGGAATTTTATACAAAAGGATAATAATAATCCTGGATTTTACTTGAATGATTCTCTCCAGGTCACTTCAATTTCTGTGGCTGATTTATTTAGGAAAACACCATAGGTGAAGGATTGCACCATTCGGACTATAACTTTTGAGAAGAAATGTGGCAATGCAAAGAGTCAGACTCACCCTGGCATAATTTGATCAGTTTTGGTGAAGTTACACCAGAGACTAATTTGGCCCGAGAAGTCAGTAATCGTGTACCACAGATGTTATGGTATTTGGAGGCAATGGTCCATAATAGCAGAAGGAACAATATTATGCCTCAAAGGACCTATCAAGTGAATGAGATGCTAGAGAGGGTTTTTACAAACATTGAATCGATACTGGTTGCAGGATACAAGTGTGCCTAAGAAAATGAAACTTTACTTGCTTGTAACATTTTAGATTAAACCTACTGATGCCTGGTTTAGAGCAACTAGAGGGCATTTTAATATCATCCCCTAAACACCTATACAAAAATTGACTGTTCAATATGCAAGTAGAATTTCTACTTATTTACCAATAGTCTTAAAAATTTTGAAGTAATGTCTTCATGTATTGCTCAAAATCTTGCAAGATTTTTGCCTCAATAAAATACTTACTGCAAGTTCTTACAATATTTTCAAATATGTATTGTAAGTAAATGTATGTGAAAATCTACAGACATTTATATATTTTGAAAACCAGCTACATAGTTTATCATCTGGAGGACAGAGGTCAGAGATGTATTAGAAGTAGAACAATTATGGTTTGTACTCTGTGATTAAATATCAGAAGCATTAACCAGCCACAGCATTACAGTCATAATATTAGAATAAAAATGACAGTTACTCTTGTAAAAGGCTAATGAGGTTATATGTGTATATAGCTCTTCTGTAATTTAAAGTCAGATACAGACCTGCACATTCTGATTCATTCCTCCCACTCCAAAAAAGAGGAGACTTTCCAAATCTTTCATGTGCCCCAAGGTAAACATTGAGTCCTTTGTTAAAATCCAGCCAAACTGTGAATCACTGGTGGCTCATCCCCAGCAAACCAGCCAGTTCAAACAGGCAGCTCAATAGCTCTGTCCTTTTGGGTTTCCCTCACCAAGCAGGTCATAAGGGACAAAGATGATGAACCCCAAAATAAACTTCGTGTTTCCTTACTGCTTCTTTAACTGACAATGGGAAGAAATTCCCAGGCATCTCCATGTATCCAGTAGAGTCCATTTACTTCTCCTGGTAACTGAATAGCAAGGCGCTCTATATTCTGAGAAAATGGCTTATGCACTTTCTCCTTTCTTAGTAGTTTGTTTTTTTTCCCCTAGTTTGTTTGTTCTTCCAGAATTGTTCCTGAAAGGTCACGTGAGTCTCAAATTCTGCTCCTTTCAGCATCAGCTGTGGACTTCTCTGTTGTTGCTGGTTTGCTGTGCGTGTGTTTTGTTTAGATTAAAAGGCGAAGTACATTCATTCAAGGCTTAGGCAGTTTAGCATAATTAATTGTACAATACAAATAATTTAATTAAGAAGAAACCACATTTACCGTTTTTATACTGCCAGGCATACACTCTCAGTCTTTGCTGGAGATTATTTTTTTCAGCGTACTCAGTGCAGGGAAGTGCCAGGGAATTGGAACAGCCCCAAAAAAATCCCAAATGCCAGTGAGAGCCCTTTGCACTTGTAAGAAGGGGGTCGAGTGCTCTTACTGTAAGACAAGTGATTCCCCTTAGCTGTTGGATGGCCATTGCACTGAAGAGGCTGAAATGATTCACGTCGCTCTCTGCCCCTTCAATCTCTCTCCTGGAATTGTTGCCCTTGCTCCATATAAGAATGTAAATTGTAATACTGAGTTGTGTTTTGCACGTCTGTCCTACAGAAAGTGGATTCAATGTGTCAGTCCCGTGTGGTCTCCAGACAACTATGATTTCTTCATTACTCTTGCCATGATTGGATGTCAATTAGTGACTTAAAAATAAAGTCTTCATCAAGTTACCGATCCCGTGGGCTCGTGAGTCTCCCAACACCCCAACCATTTTATCTAATTTATTATACAGGTAGAAATGAAGTGCTGCTGTCAGGTTGCACTGGGGACAGGGAGGAAATGAGCTCCTGTGTGCTGTGAGGTCTCGGAAACCCAACCTCCATCCAGAGAGACCACGGCACATCCTCCGAGAGGCTCGTCCTTAAAACAGCTCTTTCCTTTCAGCTCAGTGACGGTTTTCACCTACATAACACGAGCACTTCTAGATATGCCTAGCACTGCACATTTCTGCCTTTTTTGCTGCTCAAGAAAAGGTCAAGAATGAAAATATCTGCCAACTAAGGTCTTTTCAGCTGATTTTTCCAGATAGAGTCCAGCCAAAAGATTTTGTATTGACAGCTGGTGAAATGTTCATGGAAATGACATCTGTCCATTAAAAATATCCCTCTTCCTTTTCCTTGTCCTTGGGGATTTCAAGGCTGCAAATCATTTTCGTGGGAGATGTAACCTTAGATCAAGTTATGTAAAAATATATCACTTCCATCAAGTGAAATAATCACAGTATGGTAGAGGAATATTAAACAACTGCCTTCCTGCATGGTATGCACAGGAATTTTCTGAGCTTTCTTCTAAGTGTCTTCGATTGCTATTTCATATTGTGACACCTGTAATTGTATATAGCAATCTAGATTTTAAAATCCTGACAAGGCTGCTGTGGGTTCCACAGCACACATAAATCCATCACGGCATACAAGATAGATTTTAAATTGATGGTACCACACCAAGCACTGAAATAAAAGCACTAGCAGCACTTATCCTTGTAGACTAATAGCTGCAAATGATTTTATGAATCATTAGTTCAGATCCTGTAGTCCTACCCATTTTAAACCATTTCTAGATTAAGGCTTTTTTGTCTGTGATATGATATTAATAGTCTGATGAAAAGCATGCAGTTTCTGGCGGTGTGTCACAGCAACATTTTAGTGATGGAAGGGAGTTTGTAGTGTTGCAGTAATTGATTAATTGCTCTGATTTGGGTAGCTGACGCTTTATCAAGAGACCGTCTCCTGAGAGCTAGTATCCTGTGAACAGATCCGACTTCTGAGCACGGATTACCTACTACTGAGTAGTTGCACTTGGATGATAACAAAGAAGCCTGCAAAAGTGGATTTTGCCTGTACCTGATGGGTGAGAGCTGGGGGGGACGGCACACAGATGGGTGTTGCTGCAGCAGATCCCCGCATTTTGCTCCTGCACCCTCTTCAAAATAGAGTTTTTCCCCCTCTGACCACGTTCAGGGCTTTCCGTATGTGCCACAAGAAATAAGTGCGAAGACATGTTTTTTTCTTCAGCGAGTAAATAAGACTCTGAATTCTCAGTTTTGTGGGGGAAGCATCATCTCAGGCCCCTGCTCTTAAGTCTGCAAAAAAGATCCCATTAGATGAAGGTGGATATTTTTTCTGTACTGTGACGATGCATTTAACCAGTAATTTTCTTGTTCAATTGGGTTTTTTCCAGTATTTCTGTAAACACCATGTGGTACGTGTCATCAGTGGTTTGCAGCAGTTATCTGTGTGGCTCTGGCTAACGGGAACTGTATCGTCTTGGTGAATCCTCATCCTGCTTTAAGTATTCTGCTGCTATTTTCTACCTATTCACCTCTCAAAATGCAGTGAAACGTGCTTGGTCTAAGTAGGTTTTTTCACAACTAGTGTTTACTGCTGGTGACATAGACATGGTCCGTAGGTGATGCATAGGGGTGTGCTTTAAGGATAGAATCGGCACAAGAAAGGCTTTGCATTCGGATGTTGGAGGTTGACTGCTAGGCTTTGGAAATGGTGGGCGCATTTCCTTCCAGGGTATTAGTTGCAAAATAAGAGTTGAGCTGACAATTTAGAAAATCAGTGTTTGTCACACTTGTACTGTACTTTTTTCCTGCAGCTGAAGGGGATAGCTGGGTGTCTTCCAGCACTCCTTCCACCCTCCGTATGACTGTCTTTTCCTTGATGAGCGGTTGTCCCCCCGGAATGACTGTCCTGGCCGGAGCCGTGTGGGTTTATCTGCTTCTCATCATCGGGGACGGTGACCACAGGCCTTTATCTTATGGGCTGTGGAAGGGCCATGCATCCTACTGCATGCCTGGGGCTTTGTGTAAGCTTGATAATCACAACAGTTTAAATACAGCTCTGTAAGAGTAATTAATAATTACACAGAGTGAGCAAGACTATTTAAGTGGTTATTTTAAAATAAATGAGTCTCAACTCCTACCTTTTGGTTTAATGGGTATTTAATATTAATGATACTAAAAAGGTGAAATAGAATTGGGTAGAAAAATAAAATGCAGTGTGTCTGCTCCTACTCAGGCAGGCAGAATGATGCTGGCATTTTCCACCTCCCTGTCATCCTCCCTAGAGAAGTCGGGGCGACTGGCCTCTGGAGGAACCTCTCTACTCTCCATTAAGTATCCAGAGCCAAGGAGATGGGGCTCTTCATCCTGCATATTTAGACAATGATGGTATGATGTCACGTCTTTAACACAGTGGCAGGAAAAAAAATCTATGGATCTGTTGTTACTTAATTGGCTTGCTTTATTGCGCTGTTGAATCCAGGAGGATCAGAGGTTAGTAATAACAATGTGATATAAGGACCTGGAGTGCTGGAGGGCTGACACTTGAAAGGAATGCACTTTCTGTAATGATAAGTTCTTGGAAACTATTGCAGTTTTAATGTTGTTACTGCTGCATTTAATTTGCTTCTCCTTCTACAGTGGGTAGTAAATGATGTTGAATATATTTGCTCCTGTGTCCCAGATGAGAGACTGACATCCATCTATGTGCCTCATTTGAAGTGAAAGTTAGAACCGTAACTATTTTTTCCCTTTTCTTCCACTCTATTCTAAATTCATAAGCTATAGTGTCTGGTTTACAGTACTAAAAATAATTGTAGAAGTCTGTGCATTTTCCAGACGTCTGTAAATATACAGGCATTTTTAAGTCAGCATATAATGTTATCCTATATTATCATAGGTGCAAAAGTCAGATTCTGCTATTGACGTGTTAATGTTTAACTTTTTTAGGTAGATAGATAATTTCATATTTAGATCATGTTGCCAGACGCATTATTCAATCCCTGCACTGCAGACCTTGAACACACACAGACGACATTGAAAGCTACCGAATGTGCTGTGAGGGTTACAGGAGAGTTATCTCTGTCATTATGTGCCTCCGCGTTTTTTAAATAAGCTGAAGGAATAAAAGACGGAAGAAATGCAAGAACAAGGTTTCTGGAGGATGCCTGTGTAAACCTGGGAAGACGGATGGGTTACATCCAGCACACGTGCTTGTGCAGGAGACTCCTTCAGACCAATGTGACCCACATTCTTGCTGGAGGAGAACAGACTGGCACAAAGTCAATGTCACTCCCCCTCTTCCTGAGGTTCCTGAGGTTTTTTTATTTTTTTTTTACCCCATTCAAGGTTAATCACCGAGAGATCTGATGCCATATAAATTAGAATAACTCATCAACCTCAGTAGCGCTACTGGGATTTCCACCAGCTGAGGATGTCCTCAAGCCCTTCCAGAGGTTAGCGGGGGGTATCGCGTACCTGCGTCAGCCTTCACTGTCTAGTTGCCTTAATCAATTCCTGAACGCTGTGCTCAAACATATAATGATATTCATCAATTCCCCTCTCCAAATAAGCAAGAAAAATTCCAGGAAGGTTTTTCTGTCATTACTGATGTTCATAATGTAGTGAGATTGATGGATTGCACTAAAATCCTTGCTGTGGCAATGGCACGTTTGGAAATGCGTTGGAAAAGAAAACAGCTTAGTGCAGAGGTATGCAACGCTGCTTAAAGGTGTTTGGGTGAAATGTGCTGGAGTTAGAAGGGCTGTGGGGATATTAGGAAGCGTACAGTTAAACAAACATGTAAATCATGAGATCAAAAGTTGTTACTGCGCTTTAAGAAGATTGCATTTTTGAAAATGCGTCCCTTTTGTAGTTTAATTTTTTAAATTTGTAATAAAAATGTAGTGTGTTGTGGATGGTTTATGAGAAAACCTTTGTGGTTCTCGAAGATGCAGAAGCCTTTACAGGAGGTAGTTACAGGGCTTGTCAGTAAATTTGAGAAATGGGGTTGCTTAGAAGTACTTACAGTGAGTATCATACATGCAGACGTTTTTGTAGGAGGAAAATTAGTTTTCATATGTAATTTTTATCTAAAAATGAGAAGGGAACAGAGCACAGGATCCAAGTAAGTGAGCTTTTAGACCATGCAGCATGTTAGTGGCAAATGTAACATTCACCAATATTATTTGACTGTGTATATTAATTACCATGTTTGTGGAAAATATGCATGTAACCATAAACAAAAAATACACAAATGACCATTACGTAGCTGTCCAGCTTGCTTTTATTGATGACTAAAAGCAGGAGAATATCTAATACAGTAGAGAAAATCATGTCTTTACAAAGATAGGAGGCAGAGATACTAAATCCCAGCGAACATCACTCCCAAAACTAACCTGCCGCTTTCATCCGAGAAACAGCATTTCGCCTTGAAAACTATTTCTTAATCTTGAGCGTTTGACAGTCAGTCCAGCTGTCCTGTATAGGCGACAAGATCAATCTAGCAGGGACTTCCACGTAAAAGGTCACACAAGGCTATCAAGTCTGCTTTAGCCAAATCTGAGCAATCACAGCAAATCAAACGCCTGAATCCTGTATTGAAAACTTTAATTTCTGGATCCAAGATCGTATCTGCTCTATCTTATTTTTTCCAAGAACATATCAAGCTTCTTTTCAAATGAATTTGCCTCTACCAGCTTCTTTGGGAGGTCTGTAAATTGTCAGATATCTCCTAAATTCCAGTCTAAATTTATTCATGAAGAATTTATAGCCCCTCGGTCTTGTATGAGTATCAGCCTTTAAAGTTAAATAATTCTTCTCCCTCCCTGCTGTTTACTTCCAAATGTACCTATAAAGAATAATTGTATCCCCTCTCTGACTTCATTTTGCTGGGCTAAACAGACTAAGCTCTTTTTTAATTTCCTCCTCCTTAATCATCCTCCCAGGACTTAGCTGTGCTTTTTCAAGCCAAGGTATGTAGGCTGGTACACAGTATTCTGCGTTGCATCCTGATAAGACTTTGTGTGGCAGTCTCATCTCTGCTTATAACTTACCTTAATGAGTTTTATATTACTAAATTCTGCAAATAAGAGAATGTACTCACAAGTTAATTTCAAAAAACTTCTTTCTTATCAGAGTCAGGAATTATCTGTTTGATGGCAGTGGCTGTTGCTGCCTAATTGCTTGGGCTGGACTCAAACCTTTGCATTCAAACATGAAAAAGCTTTTCAGAACCATGATTTCTCTAACTACTTGTGTTGTTATCTTTTCCAGAAAGAGGCATCTTCACTGTAGAGAAGCAATTTTTATGTTGAATCGTAACTGCTCTAAAGCCATCCTAAGCAGGCTTCCATGTGCTGTAAACAGAAGAGAAGCTCATGTGCTGTCCTCCCTAACTTGATCAACCGTGGCATAGGAGAAGTTCTTCATCATGTGCTAAGATCCATAAACTTCCATTTTCATCTACATGTTGCCCATTTTTCAGTTTAGGCTCCTTTTGACACCTCGCCTTGTTCATCAAATTAATTTAAATACAGTTTTTCACCAGTCGGATGATTAGCCAACATTCACTGTAGTCCTTCTTTTGTCTTCTGGGACTTTCACCTGATTCAAGGAAACTCATCGTCTATGTTGTTCCAGATTGTATACATATTTGTGAATGAGTATTAAAATCTCTGATATCAAGTACAGTGCACAATATCAGAAATGTGAAAAAACAGACTCATAAATCTCCTTCCGTCATCTCATTTTGTGATCATTAGGTGACCTGCCAGCCAGCCAGACTGCCATTCAGTGATCTTATAATTTTCTGTCTGCTCCTGAAAGACCAAATGAATAAGAGGTGAGTCTGTCTAGCGGCAGCGTGGACTCCGTTCCCAGGTCTGCCTGCCGTGACCTGCCCAACCTCTCCATCACCGGAGCTATACATTTGGTAAATTACACTTCTCTGTCCCCTGGCAGGGACTGGGGACCTTGGTTATTAAGAATTATGAAGAGCAGAGAAATATTACAGGCAGTCAGTAGAAGAGCTGAGATGATAACTCATGGTGTCTCTGCCTGGACCTCGGTGCTCTTTGTGCCCAAGTCGAGGGTATTGTGGAGAGTGGCTATTGGAGCAAACACGTGGCATTTCAGCAGTTTCTGCAGAAGTACATCGCAGAGCTACAAAATTCATGACATTCCGCAGGGACATGTGGCAGTTTTATATATAATTGTCTTCAGACTTCCAGCCCTGTGCTTTAACCTCTGGCCGAGCATTTTCTCAGAGCTCTGTTCTGGCTAAGGCAAGGGTTTGAGCGAGTGACCTCGGGGATAGAAAGAGTTGGTGCCTCCCCTGTGCCAGGTCCGGCTCAGCAATGGGGAGAGGTGACTGCCTGCCTGCCCTTGTGCATGGGGCTGGGGGGGACATGGGAGTATGGGGTGGGAGCGAACCTGGCTGTGGATGGACACAAGGTCACCCACGGGCTGGTGACAGTACGTGGCTGAGTAAAGAGGTGGTACGGAGACACAGCATTATCCTGCTGAATGGGTGAGATTATTCTTCTCTTTCTCAGTTAGAGATAGGCAGAATTTTTGGTAAGTGAAGTTTGTGCTCCCAAACTGTCCACTGTTGAAAGCAGAGATGTTTTCAACATCAAATCAGCATTCCTGTTCTGCCTGGCTTGGACACCATGGCCACTTCTTTGTCTTCCCCTGTTGCCTGAGTTGTGCCCAGCACTGGTGGAAGGATGCTCCCTAATTCCAGTAGGCTTCAGCTCCTGTCCTAAATGATCAGAAAGCAGCCAGTGGACTGTAATTCTTGTGTAGCAAATCTGAAGATATTGAATCCACTCTTGATCATGAAATTCCCACCGTACAATTCTCTAGCTGAACAGAAGATGCAAGTGAGGGTGATTTCTGAAGCAGTGGGTTTCCGTTTTGATTAAGTTAATCATGCCCTAACTGCCTCAAAAATCCCCAAACTGGGCATTTAAGAAGTGTGAATTTTATATAGGATAATCAAACTAGTTTTGAGAATGCACACCTCGGTGGAATCACACCTGAAAGAGCTGGTGGATTTTTAACGTTGGAAATTTTACTTCTCCACAGGGCAGTTCTGCTCTGGGGATGCTCCTTGTGCTCCCAATGCCGTGCTGCTGGAGAGGCTCCAGGTGTCAGTGGGTGTCAGGATGGTTTTCCCACCTCTCATCAAACTGCATCTTGGACTTGTTCCCCAGGGTTTCTGAGAAGTTACCTGTGCAGTGGTACCTGCTTTTCCATAATGTGCAGAAAACTTGACATTTGAACAAATTCAGTATCATCCCATTTGCTATAAATGTGGGTTAGAAGGGTGTTAGAGAAACATGCAGAGGATTAGGTGTTGGTAGGAGGAAAGGCAGTTAGAAAGTTCCCTGTAAGAACACATACGTGAAGGTGAGATAAGAGGTGGAAATCACCTTCTTCCAAACTAGCCCCAGAGGCTACCACTTGATTGGTGGGTCTGTCTTCTGCAGCAGCTGTGATATCTTCATGTGTGCAGGATAAGAGAGTGGCTATTATAGGTAAAGATTATGTCATTTATTTAAAAACGGTAAAATGTAGATTTCCCCTCCAGATCACAATTGGAGTTCCTTGCAAAAGGCAAGCTGGAATCAACAGATCGTGTGATTTATACTTCTGAAGGCTGCATTGTGGAGCTATGATTGGAAAAAATCTACAGAAAAGCATATATGTGTCAAGTGCCGAAGCCTTCCGTCTGAAAGCAGCCTTTGGAAATACTTTCTTGAAAGACCATGTTGACAGGCTGACTTCTAAGCACAGTTACACTGATTATATGGAATTATAGTCTCCTTTGGACTAAAATGCACCACTATTAGCTGGATCTTTAGTCAGGTGTTACGCGAGTCTCAAAGAATGACAACCAATATACTGGAGCAGTTAGGTTTTCTTTGCTATTATTAGTGCAACGTTCTCCTGAATATTGAAAGAAGTGTGCATTTTCCACTGAAAACCTCATGGATAAAAGACATCAGATAGCAGGGGCTGGTGTGTCTGGAAGAACACATCCCGTCGGCAGAGGAAAATGGGGTCACCAAATACCAACTATTCATCTTTAAGGGCTTCTCCTACTACCCGTATGCTGTCATTGTCTCTCTTTTGCCACCACCTGTATCTTTAATCACGTATCATTGCCTGCAAGGCTTACACAATTTTCTTAAAGCAATTCTCCACCACTTTCTGGACTGTTCTGTAGAGCTCCTGCCACAATTAGACCTTGGGTCCTTTGCTCATGCTTGCCTCTGGTGTGGTACTTACAGCATCCTCAACAAGATCCGTGCATTTGCATGCTGTAGATGCTGGCTGTGGCACTGATCATCATCATTTTGCTGTCATGGTTTGTGGCTTTAACCTATTGTTGCACCCATCTGTTGTCTCTGACTCACCTTATGCTTTGGTTATGAAATCGTAATGGGGATTGTCTACCTGGGATCACTGTTTGTAGAGCACGTAGCATACTCCAATCCTAATCCCAAACAAGAACTTTTAGTTGTTGCTGCAATACAAATACATTGACAAGGTCAGGCCAGCTGGTATGAAAATTAAATCTACCTTTTGACTGTCTTTCTCTCTGCCAGTGCCCTTCACACTATCTATGTGTCCCCAGCTGCCCTCCACGTATCTCCGGTGCTTCAGCACTGTGGGCTTTTACCCACTTCTCTCTCCCATTTCGGTTATTCCTGTAGTTTATTTCTGGTACCATATATTGTGCAACCATGTCTCCAAGCCAGGGAGCATGGCTGAGATGCAGGCTGGTTCCCCCATGGCTCAGCAGGGTCCTCGAGTACTGCTTTGGGGTCCTTGTCCCAACTCTTCCGCACCTTTGGGAAGCCACCTGGAGATGTCATGGACAGGCACAGCTGTGATGATGGGTGGTCCTCATGCCAGCCATCCTGGGTAGAGGATTCGTTTCCCTTTGTGCATCCGTGAGTGCCTAGCAACTGTTTTCCCCTGGGTTTTGAAGCACACTTTGCAGGCTACTGTAATTTCCAAGGTTAGGTGAAATAGCTGGTGAATTTAAAACTGATAGCATTGTCTCATGTAATTTCTTTATGCTTGTTAATGAGCTTTCATCTCCTTCTCTTCGTGTTAGGGGGGTAAAACAGTAGTGGAAGTTGAGATACATAGAAAGGCTTTGACAAAAGTCACTCTTCCATGAAATGGAATCTCAACTTTAAGGAAAAAATGACCCACTAAGAAATTACATTCCAAAATGTGTCTTCAGATAATGCGTGGAGTCTGATTTACATAAAAACATGCCTGGGAGCCCTTAAGCTCTCATTGCTCTGCGGCAAGCGGGGATCTCTTTCAGAAAGACAAATGAGAAGTGTCCCCACTTGCCATCTTAGTGTAGAAAACTGTTCATTTTCCAATGTCCCCTGTTCCGATTAAATTGTTTTCCTAAGCTTAATCTGTTGATAGACCAATGCAGAGGATGCTTGGGAATACTGGAGTCCAGATAAACTGTGTACATCCCACCAGTACCATAGAAAATCCCATGTGTTTGTGGTCAGTGGTGTGGACCACGCATGCAGGACGAGTTTGAGTTCTTAGAGACAAGAACAGGAATACCGCAGACAGCAGAAGTAAGTCATGGTGCCAGCTAAGGCCAATGGTGGTTAGGGTTTGTAGAAGAACACCCGTTACGGGATTTGATCACGCATCTCCTCATCACTGCGAAGGACTCCATTGGCCATAAATCTGATGTGTTTTCACGCAGCATGTGGCCGGGTTTGGGCGCACAGGTTAACTCTGGGGGAGCTCGTCAGGCCCCCTCTGGGCAGAATAGTCAATATTTGGAAAAGTGTTGGTTTTGAAGATCTACAAGCAATTTCTCCTCATGGGTTCTGTAATGCGTAAATGGCACTGATTCCCTCAAATCTCTGCTCCTAGCCAGGTTTCCGTCAAGTGTGTATTTGTTGATTAGGCTCATCCTGTAGAAAACAGCAGTTATGGAAATACTGCAGACCCATAATGTATGTTAGTTACGGAAAGATTAAGCAAAGAAATCAACAAAAATAAATAATTTCCTTTATTTTTCTTCATGGTTGTGCTTTGTGGGGGTACCACACTTTCAGAGAGAGGAGGGACAGCAGCTTAAGGTGGGAAATTCATGATGAAACCTCAAATGAATTAGTATTTGGTCATAGTATCAGGGATTTTTTAATCCTTCCTTAGCCTAACATCTCCTCAAAACAGTCTTATAAGAAAAGCAGACTGGGAAAAAAGGAGCTTATAGCAATTCATAGGTTTTCTTAAAGGTTAATTAATTGCATTTAATTGTGAAGTACTGTAGCAATGAACAGTAGCTTTGAATTTGATCGTGCAAACCAGAAGAAGAAAAAAAAAAAGAAAAAAGAAAAAAAGGAAAAACCCATATGGAACAATCCTGAGCTTGCAGATGTAGTTTTTTCCTTCCTTCTCGGTGGGTTGGTTTGCAAACGTAACTCAGACAATTTACAAATATAATTACAGCAGAGAATTAATTTAGGGGCTGTGCGGCATGGTGGAAAGAACAAAATGTTTTCATTAGGAAAGTTGAGGCCGGCAATTCTGTGAAGGACTCTGTGAGCAAAACTGTATCCATGTGGGCTTTTTTCACAAAAAAAGGGTTATTTTAGAAAAGTTTCTTCCCTGATTTTGGGTAATTTCTATTTAGAATAAAATAGATACTCAATCAGTAGTAAAAAGAATGGAAGGCTCTTTTTTTTTTTTTTTTTTTTTTGCCATCAGTTCAGTTGCTGGAAGAATCTTCTCGGAAAATGAGCTGGCTGGTTTGGGTGGTCTCCCAGAAGGGTGTGTGCTGTGGAGTACAGAAATGGGACTGGGATGGTCACTGGGAGGGACTGGGTTCGCTTTTTCCATCTTTATTTTTTCCAGTTCAATGCTCTGAAGAGACTGTTGTTTATGAGCTTTAGGGTAGTGCCAAGAAGCTCCAACCAAAACTGTTGTGGGCAAATGTCAGGAGGCAGTTTCTGACCCAGACAGCTCACCAGCATACAGGGTGGGGATGGAGACAATAGAAGATTAAATGATTTGCTCACTTTGTTCAGAATTAAAAACAAACCCAGGACCTACTCCCTTCGTGTTGGTGTGCTGTTCCCTCTCTCATCTCTCCCTCTGCCTCTTGCCTACCATGACCGCAATGTCCGAGCCGGTGGTTCAGCCGAAAGCCCCGACCCGGTGGCTGGAAAATGCGTGGCCAGGAGCACCACATCGCTTTCACGGCTCCGGGGATGCTGCGGAGCCCACGGTGAGGCTCTGGCACTGATGAGTCAAAAGAATTCATGACACAGCCTCCTCGCTTACCTTGGCCCGAAACAAGTCTCTGCAGGGGAATTCATTTCGCTTAGTTTCTCATCTGCTGAACTAATAGGGTCAGATCCGTGGGGACAGCAAAAATTACTTTCAAGTTTCCCAACTCCCTAAGAAGGCTGCTCTCTGTATATGATGTGGTTACAGCTCCCAAACTGATGTATCTGTTTTACAGCCCTAGCTCTGAGTGCATAGAGCAGGGTTACACAACAAAAAAGTTTACAAAAAGAAATACTTCCCTAGAAAAACCTAAAATGACAGAGTGCAGGTACACTTGGAGATATGTCAGCTATAGCTGGTCATGTTTGTTCATAACAGACTCATTCCGTCATAATAAAGGATCCCTTGAGCTATCTCAAAGTCTTATTTCAAAATTTATTATACTATTTAGCATATACAAGGTTAAGAAAATCAGCACTGTAGCCAGATGGCTGGGGAATTGTATCATCCTGCTGCTCTCTTCCCTACTGCCAATAAATTTGGTGGCCAAGGCAAGGCACCAGATGCGAGATGCTGCCAACGGGGCCAGCTCTGGGAGCGAGTGCCTGGAGCTCCTCCGTTCTGCTGCTGGTCCCTGGGGACTGCCCCGGTTTGGCTGGATGATCTCCATCACATTCGAAGTTACTGCACGAGGAGAGCGCGACAGGGATGGGATCAGAGGAATCAGCACTTTATCCACCCGCTGAAGACAAGAAATGTTCCCAGTGCCATGAGGTTGTTATGAAATGAATTAGATAAAACAGAAAAGTCATATTCAATTAAATCATGCCCTTTCTTCTCTTCTAGACAATGTGACACTGCGGCTATGCTTCACAGTTTATAGATTTGGAGATAAATTGGTGCTAATAGTTCAATTTTGTGTAATTATCGTGCTAGTAATGTTGAAAATGAAGAATCAGGGTAGAAGGAGGAGGAGACAATACTTCTATAAATAGTTCATAACCAGAGGAGGTAGATGGGGTAAAATTATATTCAGAGATTAAGCTGACAGCAGAGAACCTCCGCGATCTAATTCCAGCTCTGACCCGGAGTTTCTGTCCATCATGGGATGTCACTAAAGCTCTCAGGGTTTGGGATATTTTTTTTTTTTAATCTTTTACATGAAGATAATACCTCTATCTCTCTGGGGCTTTGTGACAATTCATGTCTGTATAACACTTTGAAACAGAGCTTGTAAAGTGCTAAGTATTATTAAGATGAGATGAGGAGAATCTCTTATCTCAAACATCAAGTTCTTCAGGGATGAGGAAGGAGGCACTGATCTATTATCCGTAATACATCTCTTCAGACTAAGTTTGATCAGCCTTAGTGTGATTCAACAAAACCCTGTTCAACTGTGGACAAATGGACATCTCTATTATACGTGATGAAATGAAAAGCTGGATAAAGGCAGAAATCGCCCGACACTGTCTTTGATCATAATCTATCAGTGCCTCAAAGGAGAACATAATAATACAAACATATTTCGCAGGAGAAAGCCAAAAATAACTCCTGCTGTTGTTCTGCCTGCATAAAGCCGTCAGGAATGCGCACAGACAGTTGTTGTTGTTGTTGTCAGCTCTGAGCGGTGTTGCCGTGCCGGTTAAGAGGCTGCCAAGCAGCTCGCTATGGGGTCCCTATTCCGTCTTTGTGAAATTTGTACAGCACTTACGCACCTTTCAAAAAGGAAGTGAAGAATTATGATGAAGTGCCATTCGGTAATGATAAACACCTGCTAGACCATCTCTGGGTTAATTTAATAAAAATAAATAATGCCATCTTTTCAGGCAAAAGCTTATTGCAGAGAAAAAGACGGGACAGAAGTGGCTGTGAGGGCAGATGGTAGCAGGATGGATGTAGTTAAGTTTTAAGCAGTAGCACAGATTCTCATCAAGTCTTTGAGGAAGAACAGGAGGGAGCAATTTTGTATATAAAAATGCTCTTATCTGTCAATTACCGTGTTACGGAGCAGCCCAGAGGCACACTCTAACATTCAGGGGCTGTGCTTTGCTCTTTCAGCAATTTGAGCTTTCTGGACATTATTTCAAGGTCACACATCGCTGTTGCCCCTGTTGTCAATCAAATGAGCAGTATCTCAGTCAGTTGTCGTCACTCCTTTTGCTTGATACTCCATTCTGCATCCCCGTGCACAGGGTCAGCCCTACTCCCTTTAAGTAAAGGATATGGCGGTTCAAAACAAAAATAAAACTTTGAATTCTTCTCATTTGCAAATCTTTGACTGAGATTTATGCTTTCCTTTTTAGAAAACGTTTCCTTTAAATAAAAGACTGGGGAATGAATGCAGATCCCTAAACTAGCAGTTATTCGTTTGTTTTCCTTGTGGATCTGCAGCACCTTTTTGTGAGACATCACACTTGCTGAATACTGACATTGAAATAATGACTGCCCATTGCTACAGTGCCATTTGTGTTATCTGTTGGAAGCAATGCCTTCATTACTTAATAAAAATAAACTAATGAAATCTATTATATCCATTTGCAAGGTGACCTATAAATTGTACCATGGATTATTATCTTAAATAATCATGTACTTCAAAGAATGAGTGTGCTGGTTGGAATAGAGTTTTTAGAGTATTTGTACTTCCTGAAGGACATATCTCAACCAATTTTCATTAATAATTAATCGTGACGTACTAGTTCTAGGAGGTTAAGAAGAATATAACGAGTGTAATACTCCCAGAACAGCCTTGGGTGAACATGCATGGTATGTTGGCATTGTTTGCTGCTTTTATCTGCTGTGGCTGCTAGGTGGGATGGGAATGAGGATGAATAGAATCTTAGAGTCACAGAATGGCTTGGGTTGGAAGGGACCTTGAAGATCATCAAGTTCCAACCCTCTGGCCATGGGCAGGGACACCTCCCACTAGACCAGGTTGCTCAAAGCCTCTTCCAGCCTGGCCTTGAAATAATGGACAAGTGTTTGTTGTCTGTCCTTTCCTGCTCTGTGTCTCTTTCATACCAAAGACGTTTTTCTGTGTCACTAATGATGGAGTCATATACATGTTCACTTGTTTATCTCTTGTTTATATGTAGGAATATATATATATATGTGGGAAATAACAGTAGGAGCATCTTTATTTGAGTTTTTACCTTTAAAGGCTTCATCTGCTGTCTTCAGAACCATCCATCTCTGTTAGAGATGGCATTTCTGTATTTCCTGCCGGCATGTTATTCCAGGACTGTCCTAATTGTGTGCATCAGGTTTTGCCGTACAGCCTGTGAGCCCCTCCGTGCTCACTAAGTAATCCTTTCGGGATAGCTGGGATGCTCCTGTTATTGATGGATTGTTATTTCAATATGCACTTTGGAAATTTCAACACACTAGAAGGTAAAATTGCGTACCATGGAAGCTCTTAAAAGTCAGATTTTGCCAACCACAGGCTTGTCAAAGGCAAGTATATAAGGCTAATGAAGGAAGAGTAATGGTGTCTCGACTCTCACAGTGCTTTATATTAATTGCTCGCAAATGCTGACTGCTGGCAACTGTTCTGCAGTCAAAGCATAATGGACTTGAGAGGCCAAACTTGCATTCCAGCGATTTTTTATAATGCAGTCAAAATAATTGCAGAGGACATCTAAGTGCCTCTGCCCACCCGGCGTGGGTTGGGAGGTCTGTGGGAAGAGCAGCCTTCATCCGAGGGCAGGGGAGGTGCAGTGGTTACTCTGCAGGTGTCTTTGTGGTGGTCTGGAAAATCAGCAGTGGGCTGCTTGCCGCTGGAGAAGTGGCTGGCTCTGCACGAGGTCAAAGGCTTTGTTTTCTCCTAGTCCTCACATCACATCGGGTTTTTTTCAGACTTGTGCAAGGTTTTGAGAGTGTGAGTTGCCAATATCAGCACATGGTAGGGTGAAAAAGTGTTAAATTCTTGGGAAGGTTTTAGTATTTGAAATCCCGAGCTGCCAGGGTTCAGGTGAAGGAGAAGACAGACTGATGCTTCTTACCAGGCGGATAGACTAAGGAAAACCAGGTCCAGCTGTTGTAACACTGGCTTGCTATTCGAGACTTAAAACTGGGTGTTCATGCTTATTTTCATCCAATGACTTAAATAGTTCCAATGAGTAAAGCAAATGTAGTCCATGTTTTACATTTTTTTGGGGGGGAAGAGGGTTCATATTAAGAACATTTTTATTCCATTAAATTTAAAGCCTTTGTTACATTTATACAAACACAAGATCATAGCAATGATATATTATCAAATCTAAAAAACCAATAAACAACAAAGTCTTTTGATTTAATAGTGGTAATAAAATAGTTGTATAAAATGTAAATGCAACTTATCTCGTGTGTTATATACACTTAAATTAGCTCTTTTCACATTTTCAGATGTACTCTGCAGAGATGCAGGATAGGGGAAAAGAAGGTCCAGTATCCCAGCCCTGCTGTTGGCTGTTAAAGCAATTTGTCTCAATTTACTGGCGTAGTCATAGATGATACTCACACAAAATATATTAGTTCAAAAACCAGAGCAGACGAATGGAGTTAAAATTCTAGACTTCAGCTATTCAAAATATATCGTCTGTCTTTTTCAGAAGAAAAAGTAAAAGATATATTAAAGACAGGGAAACATCGGTTATCTAGTCTGAGAGATTAAAAAGTGTTCAGAGACAAGGAGGGAAAAAGCACATGGAGTCTGTGAGAGCAACAGTTTGGCTTTATTTGCCTCTTTTCAGTTTCCAAATTTTCAACAGTCTTCATTAAACTACGGTGTTTAATCTCATTTTGTACATCATGGCCTTCTTTTACTCTTTCATTTTACCCTGAAATGTTTGTTCTCCTACCTATATAAATATGCAAAGGAATGGAAAGAACAGGATGGCACATTATAACATGCCTCCTTTGCCTGCCTTTTTCCTAGCTCAAAAGGTTTGGTTTTTTTTTTTTTTTATTTTTTTTTTTTTTTCCCCTCAGTAGAGGCATGTTTGCAGGTTTTTTGTATATGAAGCCTCAGGAGTTTTAAGAGCTGCTAATGGACAAGTTAAAAATAAAACAGCAACCATTAAGGCTTTGGGGAGTATTCTGTTTATGAAACATGTTTCCAGCATTTCCCTTTATTCTTTGGGAAGCATTAGGATATTGTAAGTGTGTATGTTCCAAAAAAGCTGATGTTGTAGCCCTGTGCTGTGGAAATGATAATGAATGAGCAATCATAGCTTCTAATTAAAAGACATGGGGAAAAGGATCAGGAACAATGAGAGTTTAAGAAATGAGACTCCGTTTTCTTGCAGGTGTAATTAGCAAAGGAAAAAAAAAAAGGAAAAATTAATAGTTACAGTACGTTGCGTTAAAACCTTGCTTCTCCCTGAGGTGTCAGCTCCTCATCACTGGGTGGGTTAGTTACTAAAATAAGTCACTGTGTTTTTGGGCTGCCAGCAGCAGGGTGGTTCATGTCACCGTGAACCCAGTATGAGTTTTTGGGGGATTGGCTGCGGTGTCCCCAGCACAGCTTGGTGACAGTTTTCCAGTTTGATGGGCGACTTGTTTGGATGAAGCCGATCCCCCTTTGACAAATGTCCTGTGCTGCCAAATTGCTCCCGTGCAATGTGAGCCTTTAATAACACTGCACCAAGACTTTGGGAAGACGTAAAGGCTTGGAGGATGCTCATGCGGCATTGCTCGTGGCAGGCTTTCACCCATAAAAATTACTCCGTTGACATCGGAAGAAGTGTCTGTGTTAATCAGCTCGTGCTCATCTTTATGAACAAGCTTGACATAGCTGCAGGCTCAAGATTCAGGTCAAAGTTTCAATCAAAATACAGACCGCAGTCATTTTTGTGGCCAGACCTGCACCCTGTGCTGTGACAGAGTAGCTGTCTCTACCCATGGCATGGAGCATTCATAAAAGACCTTAAAAACATCCTGCAGACCAAGGGAGACTGAATTGTGGCTCCTGCAGAACCAGCCAAAAGATGGATCGAGACAGTCTTACGCTTTTCACCGTGCCCTGTGTACCCAGACTGTTGCCCTTAAACAAGCTGGGTGCACCCCAGGCTTACCTGAAATGTAAGTGTCCCCATAAATAACAGAAGCCTATTGCAATACTTATTTTTTAAGCACTGGAGATTCATTTTTTTTATCCAAGAACCCTTAAAGGTTTTCATAAATATTGTTAGAAAATCTGTGTAAAGTTATTTTTGCTTATACTAAGAGTAAATAAGCTCATATACAAATTACTTTGAAAAGATCTGAGCGTTTCTAGAATGCTTCATGTTATTTTACCTAAAATATGTACACGAACCAAACAGTAAATGTTCCTTCCTTTTGTATTTAGACAAATCCCAGGTAGGTTTCCACATTAGGCAGCAAAAATTATGACTCCAGCAGAGTGATGGAGGGAAGCTCATTCGACCCAAGGAGAATGTTGTCATTTTCAATAACTTTTCTTATTCTGCATGAAGAAAATCATGTTGAAGTCTCAAAAAATTAAACAAAATTACAGTTGCATAATGAAGCTAAGCTCTTTACGGTTGGTAATAGAGGAACAAGAATTTAAGAGTTTAGTAAATTCGTAGAGGCTTGGAAATGTTATGACAGAAAGAGGGCAATGCAGATACAACAACAGAAGAACTTTCCATCCTATGACTTCATGCTTCCGATGAGCAGATTGCAAGATCTGGCACAATCTGTAGCAGGAAACATATCTATTTTTCATTTTGTAATTATCAGAAAGTTCAGCGGTTCCTATTTTTGTAGATTTTGCTGGGGGAATTTGGCCAAGTTGTTCAGAAGCTAATCCCTAAGTGTTTTTATAAATCGCATGTACCTACGCAGTAGCCCTTTGCTCAGTGAGCAAAACCTTGTCCACAGTCCCAGTGACAGGAGGACCTTCTCCATGACGAAGGACCAGCAAAGTGTAGCTCGGAGCATTTCCAAGGCTCACCCCGAGTTCCTTCACAAGTCCTGGAGCTCTCTGCACCTCTGCCGTTTAACTCACCTGCCTCCCACACGTGCTGCAGCCTCATCCAGCCGCAGACTGAAATGCTGAGGTTCATGCAGTCGTTTCATCCTGTCTGGTTCCAGACTGGCTGGAAGGCATAAATAAAGGGAATAGTGTTAGTGGAGCTTTCTGAACAACGAGATACACCTAAGTTTGATTCTGGCAGAGTTGTGGGCTGTGAGGTACAATTCTCCACGTTCATTTATTTGTTTCAGTTTGCCTATGAGTAATCTTATCAGAGCAATTCCCCCTCCCCACCCCCCGTAATGGTGTTGTACAAATGGGAGCTTCAAAGTCAAGAGAACAGAAAGTCCAACATGACTTGGTGTGCACTGAGTCATCCAGAAGCAGTAGTTCTTTCGCACGTAGAGGAGAAAATGGAAACAAATGAAAACATCCTTCAAAGGTGGTGTTTCTTCTGCATCAAGATCACTGGGTGTGTGAGGCAGGGGATGATTTCTGAGACGTATTCACAGAGAGCAGCGAGAGCTTTGATACTGAAC
This sequence comes from Pterocles gutturalis, assembly GCF_000699245.1. Lineage (NCBI taxonomy): Eukaryota > Metazoa > Chordata > Aves > Pterocliformes > Pteroclidae > Pterocles > Pterocles gutturalis. Next base: position 84,899 of record NW_010098305.1, read on the forward strand.
GTACACGGGCTGTGGTGATTTTAACACCGCGAGTGTGAAGGAAGCCGTGTACTTGGATTGTTTTGTGTTTTTTTTAAATTAAGGATTCATTATACTAACGAGCAAACCAGATGCATGGGAGAAGGTGTCCTGTAACGAATGTAGCAGGCTCTGTTACACATAACTTAGCAGAGCATTTGAAATGCTCTTTGGCTTTCTCTTTGTGGATGCTCAGCTGCTTGATGTTGGGCGTTTTGATACTGGTGAAACACGGTGAGCTCTTCTGGAGTGCCTGTTGCCTTGGTGTTGGAGAGACATGCAGCGTGACAGAAGGTTTCATATTTTTTACTTTTGTCTTAGCCCGTTCCTAGATGAACTGTGGTGATCACCACTTGGGGACTGCTCTGATTTGCATGGGGTACCATCAGTCCCACTGCGTCTGCTGAGTCCAGCCACTCCATCCATCTCCATCCTTTTTTCTACAGATCAGGCAGCAGCTCCTGTATCCTTCCCCCAGCAGAGAGAACAATGGCTTTCCGTAAGCATAAAGAGCACAGATAGATTAGTTCTTAACATCTCAAGAACTTTTATTTTTAATTTCATTTGAGCTAATGACATAAAAGACAATTAACCTTTCATCACGAAAAGAGTTTCCCTGAATAGCTACGATATAGATAAATTTCAGGACAACAGGAAGAGGAAATCTGCTTCACCTCTTTCAGGCCAAACAGTGTGCATATTTGTGCTGAACGCAATTGCAGTATTTTTTCATGTGCCCGGGCATCTAGATGGATGTAAGCTGTGGGAAAGTGGGGGGAGTTTTGTTATGAAATACTGAAGCGCAGCGTTGTTGATAGTCGTTTTTCTTTTACTTCTTTCTTCGTGCAGGTTCAAACAGTATTTACTGCTTCTCTAAAACAAGGTGCTTGTAGGAAATCTAAACCTCTGCTATGTTTTCTTCAGAGCATAAAACAATATCCGCAACAAACTCCAGCGTTACCTGCCTGAAAGCCTGGAAACAAGTTGGCCCCGGGGCTAACAATACAATCTCTCACTGTTCCTCCTGCATGAAAATTTCTCTGTATCTATTCTTCTGTCTGGTCCGTGGCAGAGCTGCTCCCAAGGATTGCTTTTTCAGGTTAATTTTCAGCTCGTGTCAGCTGGTGGCTTCATAAGAAACAGCACAGGCGTTCAGGGAGCGAAGTGTTAACCTCAGACAGGGAGGTAACCAGGCAGAGAGAAACAGGAGAAGACGGCACAAGATGATATTCCTCACCCAAAGTGTTCCATCGTGCTTTTCCTAATCCGCCCCGTCCCAAATCCAGTGCCTCGTGTCCTGGCACGTGGGACGTGCGGAGCCCATGTGCGGGGTGGCTGTGGTACCCACCTCTCTCATCCTTACATCGTCGCCCATCAAAACTAAGTTATATTTAAGAGCATCAGAGAGAAAAAGTGGGAATGCTCTTATAAATATGTATGGCCAACATGACAAGATATTTCATAAATACATCACTTGCAAGTGGAAGGTGGCGCAGCCCTGCGTTACGCAGATAAGAACTGGTGCTAGTGTTGAGCCTGACTCGGAGATTGTGACTTATGAAAAAAGTTTTGTCTAATGGGAAAAAAGGCTGAAGCAATCAGTGCTGCAAAGTGCTGACTGGAAGAATAAACATTAAAGAGATAAAGCAGACCAGAAGGCAAAAGCAATCAGATTTGTAAAAGAGAGCAGATTCTGATTTTATCTTATGGAAATAAATGCAATAAAAGCCTTCTAACTGGAGTTGTATAGGGTTGCATTTTCTTTTTTTTTTTTTTTTATGCAATAGGAGAAAAATTGGTGCTGTTGGTTGTTTTAATATTTTATGGAAATGCTTCAGCAAATAAATTGAAGTGTTTTTTATTTGCGAACAGAAGGTAAATGGGAGAACTGAAGCTTTTTTCTAAATACATTTTTTCTATTAGGTGACTGCACCCTATGGTTGGGTAGCTTTTGCAAATAATTTTTAGATACTATTTAAACATCACAAGCCAAGACATCTCTGAACATCCTGGACTGAAAGTGTTAGGGGCTAGAAATGCTCGCCTCTGTTTTATTGCAGCGATGGACTTTGTAGCCTCGAAAACCCGTCCGGCAGCTCCCAAGAAGAGCAGTTCTGGATGGATCAGGTATTTTGCGTCTGGGCATTCGCTCTCCTGAAGTCACGTTGGCACCCCGGTGATTTCAGAGCCTCTCTGAGCGTGCCGAGTGTGGCCCATCAATCTGACCTAATGGCCAGCATTCAGCTCCTGCCTTGATGTTGCTAATACAAAGCCTGTACTATAATAAAACTGATGGCGAAACTGAAGCTCATACAGACATATATGGCTTTTCCTTTGAAAACTAAGGGAGCCAGCACAATGCATTAAAGCAGTCATTTCCTTTTATCTGATGGGGGCGGGGGGAAATTAACCCAACTAAAAATAGTCAGGGCATTTTGCCCTATGGTCTCTCTTCATCCTATGGATCGATATGTCCTGAGCTTGCATCCCATACATAAATAGCTTTCATGGGTGAGACGACCTTGCTATGGAATAGATGGATCTTTAATCAACAGAGCCGTGGTACAGTAGTGTGAGTAGGGTGGAGGCTCACATAGTTTATAAATAACGGAGTTCAATTAAATTCAAACCAAGATAAATCAGAAAAATATTCCCCTAAAATCTCAAGACTTAATGGTCAGGGAGATGTCTTAGTGCCATGGGAAAACCTAGTTGATAGAAGCAGCATGCTCCCAAAACTGGGCAGTACTTCAGTGACTTTTGGGTTTTTGGAGGGGGACCATAAAAATACACCCTCCTTTCCTAATTTCCCTCTGACAAGTGGAAACTGGATGGGCAGGAGAAGCGCACAGCAGGCAGGGATCAAATCAAATCAGACAGGGATCTTGATCAAATAAGAGACTTAAGGCTGGCTGCAAAACTATCATCACACTGAATACTTTTGTTATTTTAATGTGCAACGAAGGTTTAGTTTGCACAGTTTTTCTCCCTAAAATTGGTAATAATTGATGACATTTCTCTTTTTTTGGAAATTTGTGGTTCTCTCATCATTAGAGTGCTGGGGACAGTGTCCCCGATGAGTCATCAGAAGAACGGGAGACTTACCTGCATGAGCCGGCAATGTGTGCTGGCTGCCCGGAAAGCCAACTGTGTCGTGGGCTACATCACCAGCAGTGTGACCAGCAGGTCGAGGGAAGGGATTCTCCCTCTCTGCTCTGCTCTTGTGAGACCCTACCTGGAGTACTGCATCCAGCTCTGTGGTCCTCAGCACAGGACAGACATGGACCTGTTAGAGTGCGTCCAGAGGAGGGCCGTGAAGATGGTCTGAGGGCTGGAGCACCTCCTGTATGAGGACATACATATAAAAAAAGAGATTCACAAGCGAACACGTATATGAGTCCATCATTAGTGACGTGGAAAAATGTCTTTGGTACGAAAGAGACACGGAGCAGGAAAGGACAGACAACAAACACTTGTCCGTTATTTCAAGGCCAGGCTGGAGGAGGCTTTGAGCAACCTGGTCTAGTGGGAGGTGTCCCTGCCCATGGCAGGGATTGGAAGTCAATGATCTTGGAGGTCCCTTCCAACCCAAACCATTCCATGATTCTGTGATTCTGTGATTCTGTGATTTTGTACTTTCGTCATTTGGTGGTATGCTAGGAGAATTGTATTTATTTTTAAAGTTAAGAAAGAATTATTTAATTTATTTATTTATTTATTTATTACGAAAATGCAGGCCAGGCCTTGAATTAGCAGAAATAATAACCATTCATGAATTTTATTTTTATTATTTCCTTGTCATTTTTCTTTCTTCATAATTCTGAAATAGTTTTCTTCTGTAACATAATTGAAGAAGCTCATAGGAGCTGTAGAGTTCTCTGGTTTAGGAGACATCAGGGACAGACAGGATTGGCGTGCTTGTGCATGTGTGCAGCGTGTGAGGGTCCATACGAGGTACCTGCAGGAGAAAATGCCTTTGTGCATTTTTTCTTCCTCTCTGCAAGACTGCAGCAAGTTAATGCAGCCAGCAGCAATGCAAGTAAAAAGCATTTGAAGTGGGGAAAATCAGAGTGTAATAAATACAAAAACTCTGCAGCAAGTAATGTCAGACATGTTCCATTCTAAATTACATCTGGAGTACGCTGGGGCTGCTTTGTGAGAAAATATAACTGGTTGAAAGAGGATAATATGCTTCACACATTCAGACTGCACCTAAGTATGATACAGAAATGGTCCAAAAGTCCACAATTACGTTAATACTTCAGCATTCAGCAGTGTGTTGAATTTTTATGATTTCCATGCTGTTTGTGAGTCTTGGGCTCTGTGACTCAGAGTGCATGAGCCAACCTGCCTGGGGAAATGGGGACTGGTAATTAACCCAGGCCATTAGGACGGCCAAATTCAGCCCAGTCCAATGGGTCTTCTGTCACACTTGGTTTATTTAATTTCTGCCTTGATTAATATCAACTTTTATTAAAACTTTAATTTACAATTTTCATACCAGTTTTAAGCAAAGTTCAAGTAAAAGATTTAAGAATTAGAATGAGGTGAAATCCCGTGTCCTGATTTGATTTCTGCCAACAGGAGAGTTGCAAAGGAGAGGAAATATCCGTGGAGATACAGAATGCAAATTGCTCAGCACGCAGCGAGTCCTGACACAAGCTGGGTGTTAATTTATTTAAAGCTCATGATATTGTAATGAATTCAGGGTTTGCTTGGCTTTGAGGGAAAAATTGTGCATATATCAGGTAGCAGTAGGATATAACTAACGTTCAGCCGGTTAATCTAGCCTCTGCTGGCTGTGGATAAAGCCCATGCTGCTTCCTCCATCACCCTTTGAAAGCAGCAGCACAGCTCCTTGGACATAGGATCAAATCTTTGTGCCCAGGAAGGAAAGAAGGAAGGAAAGAAGTCCATTACGTAGGTGAAACAACATCCTTTCAATGTCGGGCATACCATTTCTTTTTGTTCAGGTGAATCTCCAACTCGGAGGAGGAAAAGCTGAGCCATTTAAATTTTAAAGCCATGTAAATTATAGATAGAAATCACTTCTGGAATAAGGTGAATTACAATTGCCCTGTTCAAACCGACCATTGAAATGGCAGCTGATGGTTAAGTTTTGCAAGATGGTGATCACTAGTAATAATTTTATTTAAATTTCAACAGTGTTCAGAGACTTCGATTGAGCTCAAAGCCACCGTGGAAGTCTTTGCACAAACACCTGACAAGAGACCTTCACAACGTTTTAGAGTAGGAGATAAGAACTGTTATTACTCTTCATTTTAGAGATTTAGAGAGATCGAGCAATTTGGGAAACGGCTCCCGGGAAGTCTAAGGTAGCAAGCAAAGAAGAAATCCAGTTGATACTTTGGTGGCTGCAATTTAACTATTGTGCTTTTTAAAGCCATGCCTTTTCTGGTTTTGCTTTTTGGAAATATTTGGTGTTCAACTCATGAAAGACTTCTGTTTAAATCCTTTGGCAATTTTTTTGCTCATAGTTGCAAAGTTTCATACCGCTGTTCAAAGGCAACTTTCTCCTACTTAATGCGCCCGTATTATGGCTTTTGTTCTAGTTTTCTTTGAGTTCAGTACATAGATTTTGAAGTTTTCTACCCTAACTCCATATAACTGGAGAATAATAAATATAACTTTAAATTATGCAGGGCCCAATAGCATGTTAACCACTTTCATGTCCACCAAGTGAAATGGAGAAAAGCAATTTGTGTCTAAACAAGGGCAGCGTTTTTACATTGTGGAGGTCACTGGAACACATTGTGCTCGTTACATACACAACAGCCTCGGTAAGAAGTTGAATCCTAGATAAGCACAAGCAAACCTCTAATGGATAGTCTGCAAATATATCAGCTGATTTGTAAAATGTAAATGTTTTATGAGTAGTAGGGTTTTAAAGCAGATTTTGATTAATGAAATGCAATCTACGTATTCCTTCAGCAGTAAGCCTACAAGCATCTAACCAACTAATTAGTCTGTTTAGGTAAAGTATTAAATTTGCCTTTTTCTTTAAAAATAGGAAAAAGAAAAATAGACCTGCTCTGGAAGGTGGGTGAAGTAAGGAAAAAAAACTTCACTGGTGTGAATGACCTGATTAGAAAAGTACAATAATTATATAAAACTTTACTACGCTTTGTGTTTCTGAACTATTTCTGACTATTCTGACTAAACTGTAGTTCTGACTATTTGAATCTCATAAGTGAAATTATTAAGTGGAAAAAAATGGGGGAGGGGATGGAAATATGGGGGAGGGGATGGAAATTATGTCTTTATATTTTTCAGTCTTTTGCAGACTAAGGCAAAGATGGTTTTGTGAAATTGGGTGAGGTCATAAATCTTCAGGTCAGTTTAGTGGTCATTGAGGTGGACATGTTCAGAAAGTCTGAAGGGTCTTTTCTCATTTATTCTTTCAATTTTCACCCATGCCCCAGATGCCTATAGTGCTGTTATGAGCGTTGCACGGTACGGCATTTGTGAATGGGATTCCTTGGATTGGGTGCTGGAGAAGATGCTTCCAACTAGAACTTGCTGAAAGCCATTGACACAGATGTTATCCGGGTGGTACCACGGGTTTTGATGTTTAGGATATTCTCAGTGGGATGTATTAAAATGGATTTGGCAGATTTTGGTTGTTCCAGTTTTACCATTCTGACTAGTTTTGTTTTGTATCTTGGCTGTCCATTAAGACAAGAAGACTGATTCCAAACATGTTGAGTTCCAGCATTTTCCTCTCACAGGGATACAGTCACGAGATTGAACGCTGCAGGTGATTAACAGCAATGCCTGAATCAACCACCCATCCTGGGGTTATATTGCTTACACACCCTAATTAAAAAAAAAAAAAAAACAAACAGTTTGGGGAAGAAAGGTAACACCATTCCTTTGTCCCATACCTGCCCATCAAATACGACAATTGGAGAGCAAAGGCACTTTAAAAGGCAGCGAGATGATACCTTTCTGAAATAATATACTGGTTGGGCTGTTCCATTGCGATTCATGATGATGTCCTTCTGATCAGAGCTTGTAATGAAGCCCGAGATTAGACGAGGCCAGGTACATGCTTATTGGTATTAATAAAATAATTCCCCAACACTCAAACAACATTGGAGCTGTTAAAACACTTCAGGAAGATTGTATTTTACCTTAAATGTGTTTGGCTGCTGTTGATAAGTAATTGCTGCCCTACTTCACTGAACTATCGGTCTTTGCATAATTCTTCTTGTACGTTTATGTTTACTTACAATCCTGACGGCTGCTAAGGAGAGATCATAGTTTTCAAGAGGCAAGATGTGGAGTGATAGCAATATTTCACTAAACCTCAATGAGATTGTGCCGTCCTGACTAACTAGAGTCTTCTTTGGGTACAGCTTGAACAAATGTAAGAGCTCTGGTTTGTCTGTAGTCCGCTAAGATCGTACAGCTGAGCAACAGCTCCAGCGTTGCGGAAGGAAGGTTCAGTCCCTCATCAGTGGTAGAGACTTTGATGAGAAATTTCTCTGATTCCGTTTCACATCATCTCGAAAATAATCTTTGGGGTTTTTTTAAGAATACCTATTTTCTTTGTTAATATTTCCTTCTTTCTGATAGATTTCAGGTATATCTCTTTTCCTCTGCCTTCCCATTTCGCATTAGTTCTCCCAGTAACATGCTTTGATTGTTCTTTACTGGTAGTGCCAAGATTACCCTGGCAGTACATCAGCTGTTTCCCTTAGGAAATGCATTACTTCTTCCTGGAAGAGAGGAAAGTAGGAAAAAAAAAAAACTATATATCCATCATATTTCTAAACCAATCTAAATTATCTGCTTCAGTACATTAGTAGACAGTGCAGCAGGACAGTCAGAGTCAAACCTGTTTTCTCTTGTTTCAGAAATTTTCCACGATAGCACATCTTGATCTTTAAGTGAAGAAACTTCTGCAAAGAACATCACACAAAATCATTCTATTTCTCCATTTTGTGCGATCAGAAAGATTTGATGCATAAACACAGTTTCATCCTGAAACTGTACTAATCCACATGTTATTAATTTCAGTGTTTCCTCAATCCTGCTTAGGGTGACTTTGGTAAAGATCCTCTGGCTGTTATTCAACATGCTTATCCTGCTAATATTTTCACGATTATCCCATTCTCTCTCTTTTGGATGAGAATTAGGATTTATTCTTCCCCTTCTCTGGAACCTTCTCACCCTTTCAGATATCCCAGGGGGATCTTTCATAATTCAGTTACTGTTCCTCCGCAGCTCTGGCTGTGAAAGCTCAGGCAAAGCTGCTTAGCAAATAAGTGAGATCACTTTCGGAAAAAATGGCTGGATTCACCAGGCTTTTATGTTTGACATATCAGCACCACGTGTCGTTTTACTGGGGTCTCCAGTTCCTTCGCTTCTTCATAGCGTCTGCGTCAGCAAAAATGGTTTGTCAACCAAGAAGAGATGTAAGCTGCATATCCTGCCCTTTGCTTTCTGTCGATATATTTGTAAAGTCTTTTGGCATGTTTTCGGTTTTATTTCCCTGCGAGATGCTTTTAGCACTTACCCCGTTTCATACCCTCTGAGCATTCAGAACACGATGACTTTATATCAGAAAAGGTTTATAACTAAGTCCAAGAAGTGAAATGTTGCCATCTTTCCACAGCGCGGTGGCAAATCCTTGGACCGGGACAATGCTTGGAAGTCATTAGTGGGGATGGAAGTGGGAAGACTGCTGCTTTTATTCTGAACTTTCTGGCACAATGATATTATAAAGCCTCTGACCATTGCCCCAACAACCTCCAGAGTTTTGACACTTTTTATGTTCAAACAATGCAACTGATGCTGCCCGTAGAAGCAGCATCCTCCTCTGCAGCTACAGAAGTAAAGGAATCCCAAGAATATCCATGGAAACACAGAACAATGAAGGTCCATATGAAAACTCAACCCTAGCCAGTTGGTGGAGAGCCCAGCTGCAACGTAAGGATGAAAAAGCACTAAAAGGCTGTAGTTAGTTCATGTTGCTGGTTCATCACTAAAATTACTAAACACATTCATCATCGGCATGCATTTATTTTAAAAAAATGGACAAATGCTTTTTGCTGCGACGCCGTTAGACCATTTACAAAAGTCAGAATGGTTGTACATTCTGTTAATGTGCTTCTGGAATAAAATCATGCTGCACATTTAGCGCTGGATTATGTGGAGAGCAGCCAGTACTTGTAGCACTGATTACAAGGTCTATGCCTAAGTAGTTCTCTTCCTGATTTATGAGCAACGCATTATCATTCATTGAGTGACAGAATAAGCTACTAGATTTGTTAATTGGACAGTAAACCACACTTTCATTCTCAGGCTACAGCATTTTTCATTAAAAAAGAGACATATCTAACATGTAATGAAATGCTGAAATAAATAAATGGATACAGAAGTTTTGAATATAGAACCTTTGCCTGCTTCAGTGTACAGTGTATTTATTAATTAGTCTGGCAAAATGTAATTAAAGGGCTGTAAACTCTGTGAGGAAGTTAACCAGCCTTGTAATAAATACGGGTTTATAGATACAGTAGGTCAGCTAGTATTAACTAAAGAGGTAACCACCATAGAAACTCATTCGTAGCATGGAGACAATATAAATAAGTTATCATCAGGAAAAATCCAGCTGACCTTGCAGATTCAAAAGCAGCAGATTGCAATGTTTTCACAAGTTCACGTAGTTTTTTATCTCCTAGCAACTGTATGTCATTTACATATTTTACCACATCGAACATCTTAAAGAGATTTTTCTGATGACTGTTGTCAGAAAAAAAGTCATTGTAGTGCAGTTCCTGGAAGGCTGTTGTTTTTTATAACTGTGCTTAATGTCTTTATGGGAAGCTCTGAAGCTACATAAAAGGTTTTGGTGTAGGAATTTGATATTACAAACACCTTCAGTTATTTTGTGGTGTTTACAAAAACTTCGGGGTCTGAGTTCAAGAACTGGCACGGCTCCTGCTGATGCCAGCCTGAGATGCACCATTATAAAGTATTTACACATATATAAA